>NC_133664.1:217376431-217676431 GCF_037893015.1 Macrotis lagotis | reverse complement strand
TATAAAAATATAATAGATATGAAAACATTTCAAATTTAAGTTAACTTTTTAACTATTAGCCTATTCCCTCACTTCATGAAAACTTATTTTCTCTATTGCTTCTTATGTAATTGCTTCTATGTAAAAGTCTTAATGGTGCACTTTATGAATGCAAATAGTTTTTCCAATATTACTACTTTCATTCTTTACTGAAAAACAATCTACAAAATCAAGGCTTTTAAATTATTTTTCTCTATGATTATGACATTTTTTTCTATCACTTTTAATTATTTCTTCTTTTCCATAGAGTATCCATTTTTGGTGAGGAGTGAACTACGTCATCAGTATTGTGATCAAAAGGTTTCTTTGATTTTAGTTCAGTTTAATAGAAATTCCATAAGTAGATAAAATTTGTTCATTCACCTTAACAAAAATATGTTTGCAAAGATGAGCAAGATGTGTGTGTGTGTACGTGTAATCTAAGGTATAGATATTCTAGATTGTTTTGCATCTGGAAGATGGTCCATGTTTGTAAATTAAATATAGTAAATTTATCACAAGCAAAAGAATATTCATTTATTTTTGTTGATGTTTACTCACAGTTCAGAATACTCACTGTCTGACAAAATTAAAATTAAAATTTAATTTTTTTCATGCAATATGCAGTCTGGAGTTATATGTTAAGAATAATTAATTGATTTCACTTATGTATCACCTAAAATAACATCATTTTTTTCTTATAATGAGGAATAGTTTCAAAGCACTGGAAAACTGATAGGGTAATTCTCAAATATAGTTTGGGGAGCTATCAATTAACATATCCACAAGTTCTCTAATTCATTGTTCTTTTCCTCCCCTGTCACAGATTATAATCCTTCTATAACTGGGGAGATGATTTTAGAAAAGTTAAAATGGTAGAAAAATTTCATCTTGTGGCTAGTCACTAAGCATTTATTAAGTAAATGTTATATTTCAGGCACTCTGTTAGGTTGTGGAGACTCACTGCCCTCAAGGAGTTTACATTTTATTGAGGAGACAATATGTATTATATATAGACATATATAAAATAGGTGGAAAAATATGTCATAAACTAGCATCTGCAGGGAGGAAGTACTAGGAATGTTTCATGTAGAAGGTGATGAACTGAGTCTTGAAGAAAATGAATTATAAGAGGGTGAAGTAAGGAATGAGAGTTATGCGGTACAAGTACAGAGAGAAATGAGAGAATATTGTTTGTGAAAACAAAGCTCAATTGGGCTGGATTATAGATTACATGGCAGAACTATCAGAAAAAAGAAAAAATCCTTCAAGCAGCCAGAAAGAAAAAATTTAGATACCCAGGAGCCACAGTAAGGATTATGCAGGACCTGGCCACATCAACTTTAAGGGATCAGAGGGTCTGGAATGAGATATTCCCAAGAGCAAGGGAGCTTGGAATGCAGCCAAGAATGCACTATCTGGCCTTCTCTTCCAGGGGAAAAGATGAACATTTAATGAAGTGGGAGACTTCCAATATTTTCTGATGAAAAGACCAGAGTTAAATAAAAAAAATTGGACGTCAAAGGAAGCTCAAGAGACACATGAAAAGGTAAAAAAAAAGGATAAAGAAAAAACAACTGCTATCCAATAAGATGGAACTGGCTATATACCCACTTGAGAGAGTCTCATAACTCTTGAGAATTGTAACTATTAGAGAGAATATACTTAGCCAGAAGTGATGGATACTCGTAACTTTTCTGTGGCTCAGATAGAATGATTTAAAAACAGCATCTCCTTACAAATGGGGACAGTAAGGAGATGGGAGGATGGAGGAGATGAATGGGGTAAATCTCATTACATCAAGAGGTACAAAAGACCTATTGTAATGGAGAGGAAGAAGGGAGGAGGTGAGAACCACCTGAATCTTCATCTCATCAGACTTGGCTTAAAGTTAATTTAGACACACTCAGTTAAGTTAAGGAACTTATTTTACCTTTCAAGCATTAGAAGGGGAAAAGGGGAGGGGGATGGGGAGGGGGAGAAAAGGGGGAACTAACAGAAGGAAGGGAAGAAGGGGAAAAGGGAAAGGGGAAAGAAAGGGGAGGAGAGTTGAAATAGGATGGCAAACACAGTGAAGGTGGCAGTATTCAGAAACAAAATACTGGGGAATATGGATAAAGGAAAAAAGGGGGGAAATAAAAACAGAAGGAAGATAGCATGAAGGGCAATAAAGAGTTAGTAATTATAACTTTGAATGTTAATGGGATGAACTTTCTATTAAAATGTAATGAATAGCAGAGTGAATTAAAAACCAGAATCCTACAATATGATACTTACAAGGAACTCATTTGAAGCAGAGAGACACATACAGAGTAAAGGCAAAAGGTTGGAGCAAAATATATTTTGCTTCAGTTGAAGTGAAAAAAGCAGGGGTAGCAATCCTTATCTCAGACAAAGCAGACAAAGCAAAGAGATAAGGAAGGAAACTATATTCTCCTAAAAGGTACTATAGACAATAAAGTAATTTCAATACTAATACCTCATGGTATAGCATCCAATGGTATAGCACCTGATGGTATAGCATCCAAATTCTTAGAGAAGTTGAAAGAGCTACAGGAAGACATAGACAGCAAAACTCTACTGGTGGGAGACCTCAACCTCCAACTCCCAGATTTAGATAAATCTAACCATAAAATAAATAAGAAAGAAGTTAGGGAGGTAAATAGAATGTTAGAAAACCTGGCCATGATAGACCTATGGAGGAAATTGAATGGGTATAGAAAGGAATATACTTTTTTCCCTGCATTGTATGGGACTTTCCCAAAATTTGACCATGTACTAGGGCATAAAAGCCTAATGATTAATTGCATAAAGGCAGAAATAGTGAATACATCTTTCCCAGATCATAATGCAATAAAAATCATATACAATATTGGGCCAGGGACATATAGACCCAGAACTAATTGGAAACTAAATAACCTTATTTTAAAGAATAATGGATCAAGCAACAAATTATAGAAAGAATTATTTCATCCTAGATCATGACAATAATGAAACAACATACCAAAACCCATGGGATACATTCAAGATAGCTGCCAGGGGATATATTTTATCTTTAGATTACATGGCCAGAATTCGTGTTCTAATGAAGCTAGAAAGGCAATTATAAAGCATTTATTAAATGCCAAACAGAGGAATTCATCTTTTTCCCTGAAGGCAATATGGAGCCATTGGGATTTATTTTGAAGTAGAGAATAAAATGGTTAGACATGCTTTAGAAAAACTATTTTGGAAACTGTGTGGCTATTATAGGGAAGAGAGACTTTAGGCAGAAAGATCAATTAAGAGAAATCTGCAGTGGTTCAATTGAGAATTAATGAGGTATGAATTCAATGTAGCTGTTTAGGGAGAAATGGGAATGAGTGCACAAGATATTGTGTCAATAGGAATAGCAAGTTTTGGCAACTAATTGTTATACATGGGGTGAAGGAATGAGGGGATAATAATAATAATAATAATAATAATAATAATAATACCAAGTTTACAAACCTAGGAAGGGTAATGGTGTCCTCAACAGGGGAAGTTTAGAAGAGGGATAGGATTTGGAGGGGGAGATAATGAGTTCTCTTTTGCACATATCAAGTTTAAGAAGACTATTTGATATGTGGTTCTTTATGTCCAGTAGCTGCTTGGGTGAGACTGGTGCTCAGGAAAGAGAACTAATAATTGAATCTATGGGATCTATTGGATGATAAAGGAGGCCCAAAGACTTAAATACCTCTATAGATGAAAGTATAGCAAAAGAGATTGAGAAGGAATGTCAAATGAGGAGAGAACCCAGACAGAACATAGGATCATAACTTTAAAGCTAAGCAAGAACTTTAAAGTTTTAGCCCCTTAGTTTTACTGTTGAGAAAACTGAGACCTAGAAAGGCTAAATTACTTACCTAAGATCATCTACATACGTAGACATGATTTGAACTCAGGTCTTCTTAATCCTGAGTTTAACACTCTATTATCCACTGTGCTACTGAACAGTTATGATATAATGTCATTTTTTTGCGAGTCAATGGGGGTTAAGTGACTTATCCAAGGCCACATAACTAGGTAATTATTAAGTGTCTGAGGTAGGATTTGAACTCAGGTCCTCCTGACTCCTGGGCTGGTGCTCTATCCACTGTGTCAACCTAGCTGCTCTTGATACAATGTCATTAAAACTCAGAAAGTAGGGAACATCCAGTAGGAAAGAGTAATCAACAGGGTCAAATGCTCTGGTGAAATTTTTTAAAAAAGAATAATGACTTAAAGGTCATTAGAGTTGACAATTAAGAGATTGTCAGTAACTTTGGATAGAATAGCTTCAGTTGAGTGATAAAATTGGAAACTAGTTTGAAAAAGGCTTGTGAAAAAGTGTGGCCAACTTTCTTTCTAGAAGTTTGACTGGGAAAGGGAAGAGAGAGACACAAGAAGATCACTCCAAAGTATTTTGGTTTTGGATGAATTAGCAAATAAGTAACAAGTGAATGGGGAGATTAAAGTTTTAGAGAGAGAGAGTAGGGCTAACTATAGAGGTAATCTGGTGGAAAAGTTGGGAAGAGATAGGATCAACGAATATAGAAAGGTTGACTTTGGTGAGGAAAAGGTTGCTTTATCATCAGAGAAGGGAGAAAAGGAGACGAGAATAGGACAGGGACTGGGAATGTCTGGCCCATAAGCTGTATAAGGCCTGCAAAATCATTTGGTCTGGTGCTGCCAAAAGAATTGCAGGCAGAACTTGAAACTCAATAAATCTAAGAGCAATATAGCAGGCTGATTTTTAATTTGAGAATTTTGTATTATTTGAGTACGATGCTATACAAATGGTCCTTGGTAGAATAAAGGTTCCCCACCCCGGATTGATATAACATAAAGAAGTTGTGAGATATAGAGGAAAGAAGAGAAATCTAGAGAGAATGACTGACATTTTACAGTGCTTTAAGGTTTGCAAAGTTTGCTTTATATTTTTGTAAATACGTAAACATGCTCATTTGAGCTTTACAACAACATTCTTAGTTTGATACTACAGGTATTAAATATTCCTATTTTAAACATGAGGAAACTATAATGAGATTTAGAGACTTGTTCATGCTCACACAGCTAGAGGCAGAATTCAAATTAATGTTTACTTGATACTAAATTAGTGAATTTTTGTGCCTCTTCTTTTCCATTTAGCCAATTCTGCTTTTTTTAAGGAGTTATTGATTTTGTGCACCTTTCATCATTAGACCTGTTCTGTTTTTCAAGCTATTATTTTCTTCATTTTGTTTGTGTGTGTGTGCTCTTTTGTCACACTGTTAATTTTTTTTTCATAATTTCTTGCATCACTCCATTTCTTTTTCCCAGATTTCCCTCCATCACTCATTTCTTTCTTTAATGTTGGGCTTGGTTTTAATTAGTGTTTTCCTCAGAGGCTTTATTTGTAGTTGTTTGTTGTTTATTGTTGACTTCTGAATTTATGTTTTGGTCTTTCCTGCCACCATAGGAACTTCTTGTGGTTAAAGTTTTTTTTCTTTGTTGTTTGCTCATTTTTTGAGCTTATTTCTTCACTTTCAACTTTATATTTCAATAGGGTTCAATTCACTAGGTTTCAGGTTTTTCTTCATGCTACTGCTTTCAGAGTTAGTTCTGGGGATCTACCAGTTTTTGTGCTTCCAAGGTGATATGATCCTGAAAGAGGTACAGCTACTGCTTTCCTGGTCTACATGTACTCTGGTCTTTAGACTTCTTAGCTCTGGAACTGTAATCAGATCCCCTGCCCTCCTTACAGCCACCAAGGTTAGTGCTACCTTAGAAGTGGGACCAGGGCTCTAGGCTCCCTTGGGATTGATCATCAGTACTCCTCTCCACCATGGAACTGCTACCCAACTGAGGGTGGGCAGTGAAGTTGCTAATCAGAGCCTGATGTACCAGCAAAGGCTTCCCTGAAATCATTTTCTGACTATGTGTACAACTGCTTTACTGACTCTGGGGTGAGAGTTCCCAAAGTTGCTGCTGCTTCTGCAGTTGCTGCCCCCATAATGCTCTCTGAACAAGTTTCCACCTTGCTATCAATGATGTCTCTTTCTGACCTCCTAAGTTTTCTTAGACCTGAAAAATATCTCACACTGACCTTTTGTTGACTCTGCCCTCCAGAATTTGATTTGAGACATTATGTTGAAGTTATTTGGAGGAAAATGCTGAGAGAGTTCAGCAGTCTTGGCAAGTCTAGCATTTTATCTTCAATGCAGTTGTTGGAGGTACAACTCTCTGAACTGAAACTAGTTTTCAATAATCAATTAATCAAGTCTGGACTTGTGTATTCAAGCTGAGCTTAGTGGAACCAAACAGTATGTGTGCTCTGCTTGCAAAGTCTATTTAAGAACCCAGGATTTCCTAATAAATATATAGTAAAATATGTGAAAAAGCAGTACTCAGAGGAAGAAAGTCAAACTAACAATAGCTATATTTAAAAAAAAAAGACTAAATCCTTAATGGTTAAGTTAATACAAGCTAAGCTCTATCTCACATCTAACAGATTGATGAAAATGACAATTATTAGAAAGACTGTAGGAAGATAAGAACATTGACAAATACAATAATGAAACAATGAATTGTTCTACCGTTTTGGAAAGCATATTGTAACTGTGTTCCAAATGTTACTAAACAGTGTATTTCCTTTAACAAAGTAATACTACTTCTAGGTTTGTTCTTCATAAAAAAGAGGAAAGAGATCCATATGTATAAAAATATTTTTAGTATTTCTTTTTTTAAAATAAAATGATGCTTATCAATTGGGTAATAGCTAAATAAATTATGTGGATTAATATAATAGAATATTATTGCACCATAAAAAAATAACAAAAATGGACAAATTCAAAGAAATCTTGAAATATTTGAACTCTGGGTGGTCCTTACAGGCCAGTCAATGTTTAACATTGGAATGAAATTTAATCATTTAGTTATGGCAGGAGAAGAATATTCAAGAAGTATGTGCATTGAGCATATTCTAAGTAAATTTGGCTGAACAAAACTCCCCTGCTGAGTTGTCTGTTATAGGTTGCATGCCAGCCATCAGATCAGGACAACAACTCCATGCCACTATTTTCTTCCATGGAGTCCATAAAGTATTGTTAATATTGTGAGCTTTGGGGCAGCTAGTTGGTGCAGTGGATAGAGCAGTGGCCCTGGAGTTAGGTTGAACTGAGTTCAAACAGGAACTTAGACACTTAATAATTTACCTACCTGTGTGAACTTGGACAAGTCACTTTACCCCATTGCCTTCAAAATTCAAAAAACAAAACAAAATATTATGAGCCTTGAATCTCTAGATTGAATTAAGTTTAAAGGATGGTTTCAAAAACTTGTAAGGAAAAATCAGCCTAACCTGGGAAGTGTAGGGTAGGATAGTGCTCCATCCATATTTTACACCTTGGAAGTAAAATCTTTAAGATTTTCTAGAAGACCTAACACCACTTAGGTAACTTTGGAACTATTATTTATTTATTGACTTCATGGATTTAATATAGTTAACACTACTAGAAAAAAAGAAAAACTAAAATGAACAGCAGAACCCAAACCAAATCAAAACAAAAAAAGTAACATCCTTCTGAAGTGGTGACTCTGGGAGAATGTAGAGGCAAACCTTTGTGTTTCTGCCTCCCCTTAGAAAGGATTGAGTGCCAGATCTAAACAATCAGGTAAGTGATGCTAAATCTTTTTAGTTTACAATGTAAAGAGATAAACATGAGCAGAAGGAGCCCTAGAAATATTGGGACTAAAGAAAATATCATAGTGATCCATTCTCATCATATTTCAGGGGAAATTATCCTGTACCACCACACACTTAGTGTTTCCTGAACCATTAGTCAAAATCTCTCATTCTTTGGGAGTCCCATGGAGGATTAGGAAGAAATTTAAATTTTTGCCCCATTTAAGGCCTGTTTGAGACTCCCCTTTTTGTGGGGGAGGGGCTTGGTGAATATTTTCACCTCCTCTTTATTGCCAAGTCAAAAAGCTATTTGACACTAAGGTGAAGTAGCTAATGAGTTCTAAAATATAGAAAGCAAAAAGCTACAGTGGTACTGATTTTGCCACTACCCATGCCAACTACCTTACTGCCACAGCTGGGGCCTTCCCTACTATGCATAGATTGCTGTAGGTGTGTGCTGTCACTACTCTCTGATGCCTGCCAAGAATTCTATGAGCGTTCCAAGCTAAAGTCATACCTCTGACTTGTCTACAATAGTTGATGAGAGCAGGAACACAGGATAATGCAAGCAAATCCCAGGGATTCTGGCTAATTATTCCAGGGCTCCCATTTCCCTTTTCAGTCAGTCCTCAAATTTTCTGATGTGGGAAATTTCTCCTGCTGGTAGTTGGGTACCATTGAGGAACCCAGAAGTTCCTAACATCTAAAATTAGTAATACTGTCACCAAAGTTAGATATCTTTATCTCAAAAGCATCCATATATCTCATGAAAAGACACAATAAACCCCTTCAAGGGCAAAGTGTCCTAGAGGAGGAAGTTAGGTGGCACAGCAGATGAAGCACTGTGCCTGGGGTCAGAAAGATCTGAGATACTAGCTATGTGATCATGGGAGTCAGTCATGTCACCACTATCTGCCTCAATTTTTTTTTAGTTGTAAAATGGGTTAACAATACCTACAACAAAGTTTCTGGGAGGATGAAATGAGATAATATCTATAAAACTCTCAACAAGTGCCTGACACATTGTGCCAGAATGGTAGTCATTTCTTCTGGGGTGTGGGAGGGACCTAGATTTTGGGCTCTTCATGGCCCCCACCTTGGAAATTTCAGGGAAAGTTAGATTCTCCATTATAGAGTAAGCAAATATGGAATCTGTCTCTATCTACATTTCAACCTAAGATACCTAACAGACAGTGTGAATCTGGGCAACTCATTGACCCTCTGCCTGCCTCAGTTTCTTTAACTCAATATAGTTGTTGGATAATTCTAAAATTTTCAGGAATCCACATTGCTGTCATTGCATTATTCACCTTTGTCATTTCCAAAAAACTATTCAAAATCAGACTCTTTGTGATATTGTCACAAGGCAATGGGGTTAAGTGAATTAGGAGATGGATTGTCACTGGGTCAAAGTCTGTAGAGGGTATAAGATATGAGAAGATTGAAAGTAAGTGTTGAGGTGGGGTAGGGGAAATTGGAGGTAAATTATTAAGTGCCTTAAATGTCAAATGGAGGAATTTCTATTCAATCCTGGAGATAGTAGGGAGCTACTGGAATTAATTGTGTAAGGTGGTAGGTAATAGAAGAATGAAGCCAAGATAGTGGAGAGTAGCCAGAGTCACCTAAGTTTTCTTCACTTTCCCTCAGAAATAATGTTAATTAAACTTCTAAATGTATTCTGGAATGACAGAACCCACAAAAAGACAGATTGGAGCAATTTTCCAGTTTAAGATATTTTTTGAAGAACTTCAGGAAAGATTTGCCTTTTCACTCAGGTGAAGGGGGTACACAGCCAAGTGTGGTTGGATGGGTGGTGGGGAAGCCAACAAAGATCTGCAATGAAGACCCCTGGTTCCAGATCAATAGGCCAGCTGTGAGTGTTCCAGTCTTAGTGTCAAAGATACATTCTGAGTCCCAGAATACCAGTGTAACAGGCAGAACTAGGTCAGAATACCTCAATGAATACCTCAAACCACTAGCACCTGAGGCCCCAAAGACTAGGCCCCTGGCATCCAATACAAGAAGCTTGGGACAGTTCCCTCTGTCAGAAGCAGAGCTCAACTTTCAAAACCATGAACTAGACTAAAAATGAATAAGAAGCAGAAGAAAACCTTGATCACAGAAAGCTGCTTATGGCTACAAGAAAGAACAAACCACTTCCTCAGAAAAGGACAGTGGAAGAAAGCCTTAATGTGAAGACCCAGAGAGGAATATGAGCTCTTGGAAGAGCTCAAAAAAGATTTTAAAAATTAAATAGAAAAATTAGCAAAAGAAATGAAAGGTATGCAAGAAAAAGTCAACAATCTGGGAAAGGAAGCACAAAAATAAATTCTTTAAAATGCAATTGACTGAGGCGGCTAGGTGGTGCAGTGGATAAAGCACCGGCCCTGGAGTCAGGAGTACCTGGGTTCAAATACAGTCTCATACACTTAATAATTACCTAGCTGTGTATCCTTGGGCAAGCCACTTAACCCCATTTGCCTTGCAAAAAAACCCTAAAAAATGCAAATAGTGGAAAAAATCCATTGAAGAATACAACTCCTTTAAAAATAGAATTAATCAAATGGAAAAGGAGATACAAAAACTAACTGAAATAAGGTGGTAACATAGCCATACCTATGCTTTAGGGAAATTTCTTTGGTAACTAAATTGAGAATGGATGGGAATTGTAAAAAAGAATTGTGGTAGGCAAATTAATCAGTAGGCTATTTCAATAGTTAAGGAGTGAGGAGATAAAGGTCTATACCAAGATTGTGGCAATATCCTAAGAGAGAAGGAACATATTCCAGATATGTAGTAAAAGTGAAATTTCCAGTCCTTGGCAACAGATTTGGTATAGAAGTGAAAAATAGAAGATAAGGATGGAACCTAGGTTGTGAACCTCGGGGGGACGGGAAGGATATTGGTACCTTCCTTAATAAATGAGAAGTTTGGAAGAGGGAGGGTTTGGGGTTAAAGATAAATTCACTTTTGGATATGCTGAGTTTAAGATGTTTACTTGACATTCAGTTTGAGATACACAGGGAGTCAGAGTTGCAAGACAGGAGGCTATCAGAGAAGCTACAGCTGCTTAAGTAGATTTGAGAATCATCATCATAGAGATGATAATTGAACCTATGGGAGCTGTTGGAGTCACTAAGTAAATTAGTATATATATAGAGAGAAGGCAGAACCATAGTTAGTGAACATGAACATGTTCATTCATTTCAGTTGTGTCTGACTCTTCGTGACTCCATTTGGAGTTTTCTTGGCAAAGATAATGGAGTGGTTTTGCCATTTCCTTCTCCAGTTCATTTTACAGATGTTGAAACTGAGGCAAATAGGGTTAAGGTCACACAACTAGTAAATGTCTGAGGTAAGATTTGAACTCAGGAAGGTGAATATTCCTGACTCCAAGCCCAGTGCCATGCTACCTTAGTTATCTTCTGATCCAGATAAAAATTCAACAAAAACAGAATGAGATGGAGTGGTCAGTTAGGAATGATGAGTATCAGAACAAAGTGTCATAAAACTCTAGAGAGAAGTGATTATCAAGGAGAAGAGAGTGATCAACAATGTCAAATGCTGTGGAGAAGTCAAGAAGGATAGGTTTTGAGAAAAGGACACTGATTTTGGCAATTAAGAAATCATTTGTAACTCTGGAGAAAGTCATTTTAGTTGAATGATGGGAGCAAAAACCAGTTTGTAGAGATTTATGAAGAGAGAAAATGGAGACATCTATTGGAGACAAACTTCTTGAGTTTGACCAGAAAAATCAAGAGAGAAATGTAACAAATATTTTTGAAGATGGAATGATCATGTGAGGACTTTTTTAAGAATGAGGGAGATATGGACATGTTAGACAGTAGAGAAGCAGTGAGAAAACAGAGATTTGAATGTATGACTGACAGGACAAACTTCTGGGGAAAATGGGATTGAATGGGATCATTTATGCAGATTGGGGAGGTTAGTAATTTAGTAAGGAGAAGGACCACTTCTTCAATGGCAGAAGGAATGATATAAGATGGGGAGGAGGGGAGAAGAGAGATCTCTCACCAAATAGCTTCAATTTTTTTCAGTAAAATATGAGACAAAGTTTTCAGCTTGGGAGGGTTGGGAAGGGCAAGTCATAGGATGTATGGGGAGAGAAACAATTAGGGTGGTACATAAGGATTACCTAGCAGCAATGAGAGCCCAGGTGAGATTATGTCATATAAATTTGTAGTGGATCTTGCTAGCACATTTTAGTGATTTTCTTCACTTTGCTCTTCAAGGTAGTGAATGGTGGGGATGATCTAAAACTGAGACTTGCTAGCATATAATCAGTGATATAAAGAGGCAAGAGATTCAAAGGGACAGTATAGAATCAAACTGGTTCATCGAATAGTCAAGATGGGGTCATGGCCTGTCAGAGAACTTGGATTAGAAGTCATGGTGAAGATGAGTAACAGGGTTTGGTATTGGAGGCAGAGGGAAAGGCGAAAAGATAAGGGAATTTTCAGAGTTCATGAATATGGAGGTTGAGCATTTGTAGGTTATAGCATGTTCAAGAATATGATCTTTTTTTGTGTGACCTAAGTTGAATGAATGAGTAGATCACAGGAAATTAGTATCTTGAGGAATGGGGAGGTTAGAATATTTGAGGAAGAATCAATGTTGAAGTTTCCTGATATGACAGCAGGAGTTGAAGAAAAGAAAAGGATTGTGAACAAAGTCCTGGCAACAGGAGTTAATCGAGTTATTTGAGTGATAGATTTAATAGGGTTTAGACTTTAAAGGGGAGCATATTCCAGAATGATGGGGGTAAAGTAAGAAATGGTAATGGGGAAGGAGTACAGATAGTTGTCACTTTACACTTTATATAAGTGAACCATTCTGCAGACTTCTAAACAAACTTTATGAGAATTTGCCTGCAAACGGGATGAAAATGAAAGAAAGAGAAAGAGGCTACATTGAGGGAGGTGGTCAGAACAGGGTTCAAACACATCAGGACTAGAGATAGAGAAATGAGAGCAGGAGAAGGAATACTTGGGGCCAGGGACAACTTCATGGGGACCCTGTCAGAACTGAGAGGAAGAACATATAAAAGGCCAGACATATGGGGGTCAGACACAAACACAGACAGGGGAATGTGAGAAATGTCTCATTTGACTCCCCACTGAATTTGAGAAATAATTCATTTAGACTCCTCTATTCCAAATGGTTTGATATTTTATATAAATCAAATAGGGTTAATTAAATAAGATAGGCCCTTATAGTGGACCTTTATAGTGAGCCTCAAATTTTAATGTTCACTATTTTTTTTACCAGTTAAGATGTTCATTTGTGCAACCACACAAATACTGACAAAGCCCACATGTACAAAAATATAGCAACTTTTTTATAGTGAAGAAGAATTGGAAATTGAAGGGATGCCCTTCTATTAGGGAATGGATACACAAGTGGTATATGAATGTGATGGAATATTATTGTTCTATAGTCTAGATCATGAACAGGTGGATTTTAGAAAAATCTGGAAAAACTTACATGAACAAAGACAGAGTGTGGTAAGCAGAATCAGGAGAATATTGTGCATATAATAGGAACATTGTGTCACGATCAAGTATGATGATCAAGTGGCTCTTCTCAGCAATACAATTACTAAAGCCAATTCTAAAAGACTTGTGATAGAAAATGCCATCCACATCCAGAGAAAAGACTGCAGAGTCTGAATGCAGACCAAAGCAGACTATTTTCATTTTTTAAAATTGGTTTTATGCTTTTTCTTTCTCATGGCATTTTCCTTTCTTCTTTCACAACATAACTAATAGATAAATGTGTTAAAAATGATTACACATATATAACCTATATCATATTACTTGCTGTCTATGGAGGTAGAAAAAAGAAAGGGAAGAAGAAAAATGTGGAACTTAAAATCTTACAAAACATCAATATTGAAAATTATATTTACATATATTTAGAAAAATTGAATTAAATTAAATTAAAATAAAAAAGAATGCTGACAAAGATATCTCCATTCTATTTTACTCAAATTGTATGTCCAAACCTAGCATGGATGGGATAACTTGATTCTTGGAAAGTCCCCAATCTATTTTTGTGCCTTTAGATCACCCTGAAGTCCATTGACCATCTTATGACCACTTGAATACTGTAAATAACTTTTGTCTTGACCACTTTAATTTTTGACCCTTAAGCAAGGTCTCTCAATTAGATAATTGATAATAAGGTTCTATATTTTGACATGCCTTGTTTGCATATTTAGGTATCACACCATATAAAAACAAGGTCCTGGGGACAGGGACATCTCAGACTGAGTGTAAAAAACAGAATTAACTTTAGTTTCCACAGTATAAACAGAATTTGAGTTTTGAGAACTGAAAAGGGAGATCTGATGGAACCAGACATAAAAGAAACAAGAAAGTAAGATTCAAGGACAGTAATGTCTAGAAATATTTTAATAAGTAGATAAAAAGTTGGTAAAGGCCAGTAAACTGGAGGAGTTCAGTTCTTGGGTTAAATATAGATTAATAGCTATATGAATATCATTCAACACACCTATAGGGTTGCAACTAATATATATATATATATACTGCCCATCCAATGCGCGGTGGGAGGAGGGACTTGTGTGGTCAAGCTGTGAATGTGTGCCCCGCCTTTTTGGGACACCTATTCTTTTTTTTTTTTAGGATTTTTTTTTGCAAGGCAATGGGGTTAAGTGGCTTGCCCAAGGACACACAGCTAGGTAATCATTAAGTGTCTGAGGTCGGATTTGAACTCAGGTACTCCTGACTCCAGGGCCGGTGTACTATCCACTGTGCCACCTAGCTGCCCCTCGGGACACCTATTCTTAAGAATGGAAATAAAAACTTTTCCTAGCTTCATCAGTAATCTGAGTCTGTGGAGTTTTTGGTAAGATATATTTTTTCCTCCCAATTTTATTTCTCACACTTTAGTGCATTGGCTGGGAACTCTGACGTCTTGAGTGAGGAGGGAGGATGCAGCTAAAGGACAGGGTGATGCATACTGTTGATTCTAATAGTCTTGCGTATTGTCTAGGATGGTTCCCCACTCCGGGACTGTCCTGAATCCCAGGACTTTTACTGACAGCTAAGACTGTTGTGAATATAGGAAAGTAGAGGAAAATTAAAAAGTGGATACTGTAATGATCAAGTAATTCTATGCATAGATCAAGATAAGCACATCTGCCTATTGTTATCTCGATGGTTGGGGTTCATCCTGGGGTTCAGGGACTGAGTATGTGAGGATCTGGGGAGTACTTCGAGCTTGGGGCTAGAGCGGAGTCTGGATCCGTGGTCCACTGTTTGTTTTGTTGATTCCACTAGGGGAACAATAAGGGAAAGACACAAGACCATGAGGAGACTCTTGACAAAAAAACAGGATAGGGAACTATAATTGAATGGCTTCGGGGAGAAGTCGGGGGAAGGTAAGAACTCTTGGGGATATTGGCATTCCTCCATATAGACCATTAGGTGGATGGCAGGAAATTGGAATAGTGCTACTTGCACTAAGAAGGATAAAAAGAAAATTCAGAGAATAGTTGTTAGGAGTAGAAAAACCTTGGAAGGATTACAGAGAGAGTCACAAAAAGTATTTGATTTGAAATTAGAAGAACAGGAACAAAAACCTAAAAAGATGGAGAAAAAATGGAACAGCTGGCAGGTAGAGAGAGAGAAAGAATGATTAGAAAAGAGCTATGAGAGGAAAGATGCAGAGACAGGGAAAGGACAAAACCCAATGTTACCAGTGTGGAAAGCCTTATCACTTTAAGAGGGAATGTTCAGAGATTAGGATAGAGAAAAGGGAAATGTAAGAGAAAGAGACTGTGCTTTTGTTGTATATTGAGTTCACCAAGTCTTCTTTAAATTTTAAGCCCAAAGGGTTAATGAGTAAACCCTGGAGTGAAAACTCTGCTGGACAGTCCCTAAGAGAGGATTTTGAGGGTATAAACTGGAAGAAAAGTGAAAAGGATTCTTGTAGATAATTTATCAGAGTAGGTGTTTGTGAGTTCTGCAGTTGGAGCTTCTCAGCCTCCTTTCCTTCCTCCACCTCCTCGCCCTTTCTTGCTTCAGGGAATGGCAGACTGGGGAGAAGTCTCTGTAGAGTGAGAGAAAGAGGGATCATACATCTCATGCATGTTTAAATAAACTATTTGCAACCCTATGGGTATATGTTGAATATATATAAATATATCTATTTTAGGTTTTCTTTTTCACCCATTGCAGTCTCTCTCTCTCTCTCTCTCTCTCTCTCTCTCTCTCTCTCTCTCTCACACACACACACACACACACACACACACACACACACACACACACACACACACACACATAGGCATGTGGATTGGATCTCTCCTTGGTTCTTTCTGTAGACTTTAGACTTTAAGCTTTCTTTGTGGGTTTGCAGATAGAACTAAGGTGAACTCTTGCCTGGCCCATGGAGAGATTTAATAGCACAAATAGATTTGAAACTAAAAGTGCAGGACAAATAAGTTATATTTGCCATGCTTATCCTCACTGGGGAGGATGAGAAATAAATAAATTTGGTATCTGAGTAAAGGAAGGAGGTGGCAGCAGCCCATTAATGGCTTAAGGAAGTGGCATGGGGAGTCCTTATTAAGACCTAGGGAGGACAGCAAAGATTGGTGACCTTTTAAATCCATATTATAAAACCCAGTCTTAGCAGTCTGGCCAGAGTGCATAAGTAGTGGTAAGTAGTGGTAGCTAATGCCAGGTTAGTGGGAGAGAGTAGAAAACTAACTTCTGGAGGAGTATTGGTAGTAAGTACCCCACATCAAGTGAGAAGTATTTTGAACCAAAGAGCTAGAAGGTAGTTATGAAACAATTCTAATGTTAATCCTAAAAGGTGATTTGGTACTTACTATAGATCCTTGTTTAAATCTTGTCACCTTCTAGTAGAAAGGAGGAACTAAGAGTGAGGACTTAGAACATAATTGTCTGGACATTATTGAATATCAAACAAGGGTGCATCTTGATTTGGGGGATATCCTCATGAGGGACACTGGTTTTTCATTGATGAGTCTTCAAGAATCTAAGGGTAATAGAAGGGAAAAGACATAACTAGTATGTGAAAATTGATATGAATAATATCAGTTGTTTAAGAGAGTCTAACAGAATGCCAAACAACTGGTCAGCTCAGACTTGTGAGCTATTTGCTCTGAATAAGGCTTTGAAGCTATTTGATAGACAGGAGGGAATCAATTACACTGATTCCATATATCTCTATGGTATAGTCTAACATGTTTGCAAAAATTTGGTATGAAAGAGTACTAATTAATGATAAAGAGAGGGAATTGTTTCATGAAAAATTGGTAAAACAAGTGTTACCAAATCAAATTGCAATAGTGGACACCAAAAAGGGAATTTATTTGAAGCTAAAGGAAACAGATTAGGTGATAAAATGTCTAAGTAAGTTGCTGTAGCTCCTTAGAAAGTCAAAATGCATGCCATGATTCCTTAAGTCCCTAAAATTGAAGTTGTGCCAATATTCTCTGAAAAAGAAAAGAGGAATCTAACAACTTTAGGAGCTATAGAAACAGAAAAAAGGACAGTGGGTATTAACAGATGGGTAAGAAATGTTAAATAAGGGGGCAGAGTAGTGGTGCAGTGGATAGAACACCGACCCTGGAGTCAGGAGGACCTGATTTTGGATTTGGCCTCAAACACTTAATAATTACCTAGCTATGTGGCCTTGGGCAAGCCACTTAACCCCATTTAGCTTGCAAAAATGAAAAAAAAATTACCTAGCTGTGTGACCTTGGGCAAATCACTTAACCCCATTGCCTCAAATAATAATAAAAAAATGTTAAATAAAAAAATCATGAGAGAAGTGCTATTTTACATCAAGGAAGTCATTGAGTAATTCAGGTTGCATGAAATATAATGTGGAGAAAATATGGAAATGTAAGAAATTGCATAAATAGCCAAATAAATATGTGAGGGCTGTATAATTTGTTGAAAAGTAAATAGGAAAGCGTTGAGAAAGCAAATTCAAAGATGAGAGTCAGGTGATTATATAGAAATGCTAAAAATAGAGAGACTGAAGCATATGCTAATAATAGTTGACCATTTAACAGGATGAGTCGAAACTTACCCTAGGGTAACAGTTATAGCTTCAGGAGTTTATTAATGAAAAATATAGATTCTGATAATGATAGCCATTTCATTTCCAAAATATTACAGAAAATAATGGAACAGTTGGGGAAGAGCTCCCAGAAAATATTTAGGACTGTCCCTTTATGAGAGAAGTTATTTGGTTTACTCTTTCTGAGGAGGAACAGGGGATTTTCCAATTAGGCTGTGGGATTTTTGAGTGTCTGTTTGCTTTTTCAAAGGTTACACCAATTAAAATCAAGGAGTGGTAATATTAAGACCTTTGAATGGAAAGGTGTACTGTGCAAAGTAGAATCATGTATTGCAATATGGTTTATATAGCTGTAAAAGTAAGTTTCAAATAAGTCATTGGATCTGGTCAAAAACAATACTTACTAAAATCAGGAAAAAGGAAATACATGCAATGAAGTGAATACAGTCAGTATATTAAGACGAAAATGCAAGTTGTGTAGTCTGAGTAATTGGTTTGAAAGACTTGGGAAGAGAATAAAAAAGGGTTTCAAGGAAAAATGAAATGGCAAAGTTGAGTTTTTGAACCATTTGTGAAGTATATCATATTTATGGAAGTTGGTCAAAGCATGTAGAAAGAAAGGATGAGCAGGTTTGATTTTGTATAAGTAAAAAGACTGATTTTTAGGAGCTTTGAAACTGATTTAAAAATCAATATAAAAAGAGTACATTAGAGCTATGAGTCAATTGATAAGATATAGAATTTCTTCTAGGATTGCATAACCCAGATTAAATGAGAGTTGGGTAATTTGAAAACAGCATTAGACTGCCACTTTTGCAATATCTAGCAGTGAATTGATGCAAAGTGATAAATCCCATAATATGAAATGTTTGTATGAAAGCAATTGTTATATGAATGTTATTTTTTATTATTATTTATTCAATTACTGTATTTCCCCATGAATAAGATGCACCTTAATTTTGGAGTCCAAAATTTGAAAAAAATTAATACATAAAGTTATTGAACTCAAGTTTTATTCATCATAAAATTCATACAACTCCTCATCATTGTCAAAAACTTCCATTAATTAGCTTGTCCTCATCTGTTTTTGATGATGAACCACTTTCTCAAGAAAGACTCTGACTGCTCTCCTGCTGGTGCTCTGGTCTGTCATTGACCACAAGCTCTCCCTGGGAATTCTGGTGTGTGGATGCATGCTTAGTCCATTCCGTTTCATGAACCTGACGCACCCATTGTGATCTTTGAAATCAGTAACTTCCTTTTCATCAACAGTTCTTTTAACCTCCCATTGAACTGTCCCTGTGGACACAGGAATTCCAATGACCCTTTACTCTTCAATCCATCTCTTCAATTCCCTCTTTAATTTGGGCCATTTGGCTGACTTGCCCCTCATGGCCTTCTTCTGCCGGGATGTTTTCAGTTGGGTTTCTTCTTCCTGTAACCAGTCTTGATTTGTTTTCTCAGTTGGAGGAGGACCACACTGACTGTCAGCAGCATGATTTTCATTCACTTTTGCAAACTGGATCACTTTGAACTTGAATTCAGCACTGTACGAAATTCTTTTCTGAGACATTTCTGGACAGAATGTGGCAAAATGCAACCTAATATAATGGTAACAAATGGGAAACAATGAGCACAAAGAAAACAAGTGGGAAAAAGTGGGAAATGCAAGTAAAAAATCTACAACCACTGCATAAGACTCTCCTAGTTTTTAGACTCCAAATTTTTAGAAAAAAGGCACATCTTATACGTGGGGAAATACATGGGGAAAGGTACATCTTATATATGAGGCTAACTCTATGTGGCCTGATCTTCTGTGTAAAGTAATCTGAAAATACATGCAACTGAATTAAAGGATTTGTAAAAATGCATAATTTTGATTATAATGTTGTGATGTTCCTAGATGTTCTAATACTAAGAAATATTGGTCAGTGAAGAGAAAAGTTCTTATAAACTAGGATGTTAGAATTACACTGATGAAGATAAAAACTTGCAAACTTTCAGGTTTTGAATGGAAAATCCTTTAAGGTTATTTTGGGTATGACTTTTGGAATACATAAGATTGTTTAGTGAAGTATAAAGAAAATCTTGTAGTCATAAAAAGGGATTTTTAGAAACATCTGGTCATAAGAATTTTCTGTGTTGCAAAATTTCTAGGGAATAAAGGGAATATGAATGAAATTGAAATGTATAATTGGTAAATTTTTGTATAAGTTATGTTTGTACAATTTGAATTTTATAGAGTATGGACTGAAAGAAACTAAAAGAAAAATCAGTGGAAAACTATTTTTAAATCAGCTATGTTATTTATCAATCCTTCTTTTATAACTTTCTAGATTTTTCTACCTTTGCATAATGTTAAAGAATATTAACTATTTTTATTAAATTATTTGAAGGTATTTCATAAGGTTGAAAGCTGAGAGTTGGGAAGTGCATCTACTCTCACAGAGTAGATGTTTGGGCAGATAGGGACATCAAAACTCATTCATTTCTCTGGAGTCCTTATCAATTTAGTCTGCACCCCAATCAATCAACTCTGGGAAATAAGTCAATTTTGAACCATGAAATTTTTGAAGAGTAAATCTGGTCTACTGCAGATCTGTAAATTTCTGTCTGATAACAGAAATTATTTTTAATGGCTTAATTTTTACATTAGGAATATTTATTGCTTTTCCTTAAAAAAAAAGAAAGACAACCTCTCTCAGAAGAGGAATGTTTTGCAGAAGTATTTATGTTGTAGGGTCTACCAAACTTTTAAATTTGTAAGGTAGTTCATTGCAATAATGTGATGGTATTACTTTATAGCAATGCTGAATTGATTAAGTTTTATGATAATGTGGAAAGCATTTGGAGTTGCTGTGGTGGTTGCAAATAGAAAAAAGATCTTGCTATTTTGATCTAAATTTATTGTTAGCCCATGGCATAAATCAGAGTTACCTTAGTGTTTTGAAATTACAATATGTATAAGATTAAATTCCTGAAGAATTTCATTTTCTTTTTGAGATTTGATATGAGCATATTTGGAGAGATGTGAATAAACATATGAATCAAAATATAAAATTTATTCAAGAAAAGGTTGAAGTTAAGAAAACCTTTTTCTTGTTTTATTTGGTTCTAAGAAATAAGATTTCAGTATGGAAACTTTATGTTTAGTGAAGATTAATAATTCAGACATTATCTTATATGGAATCTAATATATCATAGGTATGTTACATCTGAAATTTAAGAACAACATTATAATTATATGCAAATTGAAAGTCATCTAAAAACTGCTAAAATTGTTTTAAAGAATTCTGGAAGCAATGGTTTGGTTTGTTGTTCATGTCTATTTGAATATGGATATTAATTGAACATATTAAGAAAGAAAATTGCTTTTTTAATAGAATCTGTTTCTATATGTAAATTGTAACTATTATAGTTATATATCCCAATTTTTTTAGTGTTTGCTTTGGAGTAAAAGCACTTAGGCAACAAGGATGAAAATAAATTTTGATTTTTTTATGATAACCTCTTACTATTTCTAATGTGAGATTATAATTGATATTTAATGTCTGTGAGCTGAACTCACTTGAAGTTCTGATTATTTGGAATTTGCTATTTAAAATTTTATGGGGACAATTAGGTGGCACAGTGGATAGAGTACCAGCCCTGGAGTCAGGAGGATCTGAGTTCAAATTTGACCTCAGACACCTAATAATTCCCTAGTTGTGTGACCTTGGGCAAATCACTTTACCCCATTGCCTTGAAAAAAGTGCAATAAAAAAAATCTTATGGGACTGTTGAATTGGTATTATTATGTCTAAAACAAGGTATGATCAGCAAAGGAATTGTAATTGGGCCAATGTTCTATGATGTTCTATTGATGCCAGCAACCCTAAGGGTTTTGAATATGGACAGAGCAAGTGATAGATTCATTAGGAAAGGCTGGAAAAGCAATTTTCAACAAATTACAAGTTTGGATTTTCCTGACTTATGTGAAATTTGGAAAATACCTCACCTAGCAGATTTAAAGTTTGGCTTAAGGCACTTGGCCACTTATATGATCTCTGCCTAGAAACGGACATCTAAATAAATGAAGTTATTTTCCTTTGCTTTATGTTCTTGTAAATTGTTGTAATCATGTCAGGTGATCAATGTTAAAATCAGGTATAGGAATTTTAAGTCATTTGGCCTATAGTTATCTAAACTCTAATAACTAGATAGGCTCACATCTGTTTTCAATTATATGTTACAAGGAGAATTAAACAAGTTAATGTGGCAATCTTTAACAAATTCACTTTTTTTAGGTTTTTGCAAGGCAAATGGGGTTAAGTGACCTTCCCAAGGTCACACAGTCAGGCAATTATTAAGTTTTTGAGGTCGGATTTGAACTCAGGTCCTCTCATTTCTCTTCTCAATTTTTCCAATTACCTCCAATACTTGATTTTGAAATCCTTTTTGCACTCTTCCATGGTCTAAGACTAATTTACATTTTTCTTGGAGTCTTTGGAGGTTTATCTTTGTTTTCTTTCCTCTGATTGTGTGTTTTGATCTTTCTTATCACCATAGTAGCTGACATAGATTATTTTTTTCTTTTGTTTTGCTCATTTTCCCAATATATGACTTGATTTTAACTCTGTTAAAATAAGGCTCTACTTGAAATGGGGGAGGGTGTACTCTCTCAAGTTTCTTTCTGCAGCTATTTTTAGAGATACTTCTGTGGATCTGAAAGTTTTCAGTTCTTCCCAATGTTGTACCCAAAGAGAAAGATGGAAACCAGAATTTGATAAGATTGGAGATCTTTATTCCTGGGGACTGTCTGGGGATTGAGTAGCCAAATCAGGCAGTACCTAAGTGTTCAGGGGACAGGGTTTTTATAGTGTTTTTTTTTGGGGGGGGGGGTACAGAGAGCAAGCAAAATACAGAAAAACAAAGACAGCAGTTAGATATATTATCTTGACATATACATATGTAAACATAGGGTTCCATAGGGGTGATAAGGGGGTCAGGGTCTTTGTGTAATGATTGAACATATTTTCTGAGATGGAGGGAGTTAGGAATTTACTATCTTATGGTTCCAGCAGCATCTGGGGAAGGGGGAGGCAGTCCTGGAATTTAACAGATACAGCAAGACAATTAGGCTAACAAGGGTGCTTTGTAAATCTTTAGACAATTTTATGGTATATCCATGACCTCTTGTGTCCTATCAGAATATTTTCAGACCCAAAGTTGCCTAGCCAAAGTTATATTTCTAAGGAATTTCTCAGGGCCCAGAAGGATGTCAGGGACCCCTTTCTATACAGGAATTTCACAAACATTGATATTGTACTTCATTCCCCACTTTTTTCAAAATAACTCAACTCTTGAGTTATCATCTTCATAAACTGGATAAGCATGACCAACAAACATCATTACAAAGGATCCAGGTATCATCATTACATCTTAATCCACCTATCTCTTTAAGTTGTACAGGCCAGCTACATCAGAGATAAGACTCTCCTTAGATAGGATATAAACATACCACCCAATACTCTTCCTCCTTTTCTTTCACTGGAGAACATCTGTACCCTGCCTGTCCTCCTTTTCATAGGGAGAAGGGCATAAGTAGGGGTGTCACACTTACATTATCAAAGGGAGGTTACAAAAACAGATCCCTTGACTATACAATGTAAACATTGATGAGAAATGGTAGAGATGAACTGGTCCAGTGTCTCTGCTCTCTTCTCTTCTCTCCTGGAGACCTCTGATGTCCTTCTGCATCTTCTGAATCTGTTCCAAAAAAAAGTCCTCTCCAGCTCAGGTGACTAGTTGAAACTTTGTCTTCTGGTAAAGAATCTGCTTAACATTTTACTTGGATCAAAACACATGTTTTCTTCACGAGACAATGGGATTTGGGGATTTATTGCAATTTACATTTTGCCTTATTGCCATATTGATGCACATACTTAATTTTAACACAATAAACTTTCATTAGTGTTTTACTATATGAGCAAACTCCTAATGAGAATTGTCATACTGTCTTAAGCTTGTAACATCCATTCAACAATCATCTTAGTTCAGAGTACCCAGCATATGGTTTAAAAATAAAACAATCTTAGCCTTTGCTGTTATTACAATAATGTCTCAAATATCCTTAACCAAAATGAAATTTTTCAAAATATTCTCAAATACACCATTCATTTTCCTTTTCCTGATATACTTATCTGGCTCACATTCCTTTCCTTAAGCTAGGCCTTAAAACTATAATTATCCTAAGAATTTCCCATTCTTCTTCTTACCTAAATATTCTTTCTAAAAATTAAAGAAACTTAATTCCTATCTTAACATGTAGCTATTAGCAGGTGTCAGAGCCACACACCTAACACCCCTAACCTATCTCTGGCTATTAGATCCAACTCACTTAAAATTTCTTTTTCTAGTTTGCTCAGTAACTAACTATAAAGATCCAGGACATTAAAGGAAAATTCCTTTATAGATATAAGTATTGCATGTCAGTGTCCAGGCAGAGGTCACATGGGTAAGTCAAATGTCTTAGGCCAGATTTATTCTTCCAGGTGAGATATTATCCAAATGTCATTTTGGGGAAATCAAGTCAAAGGGGTCCAACCTCAGCCATACTGAGAAGTTGCACCTTTGGCTGCCCATCCCAGTCACCTGACATCTTGGCTTCCTTGGCTGCAAGAATATGACATTTACCCAGTGACATTTCCTTTTTGTTGACCATCCTGGTATCTGACATAAGAGAAAATCAATTAAAAATTCTGTGATCTAAAATGGTTGTTTTACCTAGTTAGAACTTCCAGTGAATACAATTCACTAAATTCCAATTCTAATCTTAATGGAGTCCTAATTAATGAAACCCCCTACCTAAAGCTTGGATTATCCTTCCTGGGTCTTTGCCTAAAACCAGGTATTCTAACTATGGCTGGCCCTACAGGCCTGTCTCCTACCTCTTACTAGAGACAACCCTTTGTCTGAAATCATATCTACTCTATCTGTATATAAAGATGGTATATCAGATTCCTTTTGTCTAGAGAAACCTCCTTCTAGCCTGTTGTAGCTTACCTCCTTTGTCCAGGAGATTGCACAGAGAAATATCAGATTATCTTGTGTTTATCTTTCTTATTTATATAGTGCTTTTGCTTCAAAGCAAACAACCACTGCTTTGGAATATACAATATATAGATCCAAAATATTCCCAATTCACATAAATAGCTAGAAACGTCTATACATAAAATTTTTTACCTACTAGCCATCCTCAACATACAAATGGTTAGTTTTTCCCAAGGCAATTGGGTTCAGTGACTTGTCCAAGGTCACACAGCTAAGCAATCACTAAGTATCCTGACTCTGGGGCTGGTGCTCTATCCACTGAGCAACCTAGCCACCCCCAACATACAATTTACTTTTCAGAATTCTTTAAAACCATTAAAACATCTTAGGTAGCTTTAAATTTCCAACATAGGGTTATTAATTTCTGTGAGTAACAGAATAACACACAAATTACTAGACTGAACAAAGCAATTCCTCCATTATTACATTATTCATGAACCCACAGATCTATCCCAGAAAGGGTCATACTTTTTCATATTTTCCTTATTGCTCTTCAAAGTGATCACATTAATCCCAGGTTTTAACAATACAGTAATTAAAAAACATATTCACAATAGATAGCTGAATATTGCAAATATTATCTCTTTGCAGTTACAAAAGAACAACACATAACTGATAAAAAAAACTTCTTATTCATCAATAAGTTACCTTACAATAGGGTCCGCAATTGCAATTTGTTCAGAGCCCCCGTCAGCTGTCTGCAGTTACCAAGAGAGAAGTCCACATTCTTGACTTCTTTAAACATGCGTTGTTAATATACATTAAACATTAAGATTCTTATTTAAACATCTCATTTCCCTTAGAACAAAAGCAGAATGAATATCTCATGTTCTTTACACTTTTGTCTCTTTACCCGAATTCTCAGAATCCAATCTCATACATGACACATTTAAAACCCCAATGTAATTACAATTCAACTAACTTCACAACAGTTAAGTTTGATAAAAACTTTAGAGTACCTTATACAGAGAATCCGCACTCACATTCCAAATGCTCTATCCAAAATAAAAATGCAATTCTTAGCATTATTAAACTTAACATTAAAACCAATTAGAGCTTTTACCCAAAAGACATCAGTAAACATCCCCGATAACCTAGGTATTTTTCTTCTTAGTAACCCAATACCACCTTTTCTTTAATCCAAAGGTGTTACAATAGTTTAAAATCCCAAACCATATAACTCCTTGCAAAAGTTACAATAGTGTTAAAATAGTCTAATCCCAAACTAATTTAACAATTTAGGTTATTCAATTCCTCCCATTCTGTACAAATTTTGTCGGAATGTCACAACACTAGAATTCCTTTTTTTAAAACCCAAAACTCTAGTTCAGAAACCTTAAAAACAATGAAAGTTCAGGTCACATGGAGAGCAGATATTCATTAAATGTGATTTCCTTTCAATAAAGGAGTCTCTTAACCCCTGTATCTTAGATTTTTTTTCTTTCCCAATCACACATCCCACCTGTGGAGGGGTCTTTCCCTTTAAGACTGAAGCAATTGAGCTGTCCTGTCTCTCTTTCTATTGTTTTTGAGATAAGACTTTTTCTGCCAATTCCCCACCATCCTCCTGCTACCCTCTTCTCTCCTTTTTATTCAGTGAAGGAATCTTCCGAGAGGGGAGTTGGCTGTTTCAGCGGGAAGGGGAGACAGGTCTAGGAATGTTCATTACCTTCCCTGCTCTTGTATTCCCCTCTTTTGATCTAGCAAAGGAATCTTCCAAGGGGGAACAGACAAGGGTGGGGGGGTGGGGTTTGGAAATTCAGGGGCTGAGGGCTCTCAATTTAACAAAACAGTAATAAGTGTAACACATTAAGAACTAGATTTCACAACCTGGAACTACAGATCTAGAGCAAGGTCCAACACATCATTTAAAATTTTCAGGGAACCCAGAGGGTCATGCTTTGATAATTGCCCTCATTAACAATCATTAATTCCAGCTTTGACATCATTACAGTAAAATAATTTATATTTCCAAAAGCAGATCACATGTTTGATAACACCCTTCAATCTTACTTACTGATAAGTCATCTAATTAGGGTTACATAATTTTTAATTTCCTAATCATTTTCCAAAGCCCCTCACATTTATTCAATATCATTGGAAAGGGGTATCTTGCAGTTAAGATATAATGAAAACATTAAATTCTTAACCTACATGAAACATAACATGCTGACATCTCATTCTCTTAAAGCAACATAAAACAACAGATTCTCTTAAAGTTAATCTTATAATTAAGTATCTTTTACAAACAAACCTCTTCTGAATTTTTGCTTTATAATTTATTTTATCTCTTCTTTCATATACACTTCTATTTTCAAAGAAAATAAGATCCTCTATCAATGTTAGTTTTACACAATAATTTCAAAAGCCCAATGTACACTTATTACCTATGACAGTGTTACAGTTGTACATATAATTTCCTCTTTTAATAGATGATAAGCTACACTGATCTCACATATCAATATTCCCTTTCATAAACATGAGGTGAAAAAAAAGAGCCTTTCACAAATTTTCTGGGCCAAAAGGACCTTGAGAACTATAACCCATTGGCAAGGTATTCTCTAGTTTTTTTTTTCATAACAAAAATCTTTACAAATGTGATAGGTGAAACTTCAGTTCATTTGTTATTACAAAACAATTTTAAAATATCAAAAAGTATAATTTAAATTGTTCTTATACAAAGCTTACTAACTATATACAGCATATTTCAATTGCACGTATGTTTTCTTTATTCCATAAAACTTTAAAATACAAAGAATTTTTAAGACCAATTGTTGCTAAAAAAAGCCCTTCTTATTACTACAAGATTTTCTTCCTACTTCTCTCAAATTCCAAAAGTCATATTCAAATTAGTTTTAAATCATTTTCTTTCCAAAAGCCTAAAAAGTTTGCAAAATCTTCTTATCTTCATCAGTGCAATTCTGACTTCTCAATGCTCTCACTTATAAGAACTTTCTATCCTTACTGACCAACATTTCTTAATATTAGAACATTCTGTGTTCTGGGAATGAGAGATTCCCCACAATTTGAGATAGCAAAGTGATATGTACTAATTCTTTACCTTTACTGTTTATCATTACTCACTCACTCCATATTCTTCCCAAATACATGATCCACATTCCAATCAGTGTAAAATATTAACTTCCTCTTGTTTAGTTTTCTAAAGCTAACTCACAAGTCTGTCCTGACTCCCATGACTCTGGAGGGGGCCATAAAACATCAGAATCCAAACTCAAACATATTCTTTACAAACCCCTTAATTCAATTTACATGTATCTTTAGATTAGCTAGCACATTATAGGATCAATAATAATATAATAAAATTAACATTTACCTAGCAATTGCTTTCATATCAAACTTTTCACTTTATGGGGTTTATTACTTCTCTAATCAATTTGTTGCCAAACATTGCAAAAAGTACCAATTTAATGCAATTTTAAATCACTCCAACCTCATCTAAACACATATCTCCCTATAGACTTTATAGTTCTATACTTTCTTCTTTTCTCATAATGATTTGTACACCATTTTCCAAAATTCCCAAAATCCATCTTTGGTGTACAAAATCAACCCTGCTCAAACCTTCTGTCTACATATTTTTACCACTTTCCATACTTAACAAATGGTTCAAAAGAAACCCCAGTTGTCTCTATGTCTGGATTTTCTTTCCAGTACTTTCAGAATTTCTTACTCAAACTATACAACTCACATTTTCCACCATTCCTTTTCATTAACTCTTCTTGACTTTAATTCATATTATTCTGAACTAGAGTCACATAGCTTATACAGCTATATAAACTACAGACATGATTCCACTTTTCACAATGCATTTTCTATTCCAAGGTTTTAATATTTAACATTTCTTGATTACAACTGCTAAAATCCTGGATAAGGCAGTCATTCAAAAATCCCATAGCCTAATTAGAATGTTCCCTGCCCCCCTTCTTCAAATAGAGTAAACTGAATAACTTTTATAGAGAGAGAACATCCTAGATTCTTTCTGGGGGGTTAGTCTTGTATTCTTCAACCCTTACATGTCCCATAATTTTCTGTAATAACTAACAATATCTGAATCTATATTGATAAACTCCTGAAGCTCTAATGATGCCATATCATTCTGGAAAAAGACTATTTAGTTTCCCCTATACAAGCATCTTGGTAACCACATTATACACTTTAGGATTAACCTGACTCTCTTGTCTTTCTGAAATTTATTTTCCCTATTTTCAAATTAAAATAGCATTTCTTTCTATGATTTCTTTGTTTAACATATTTGGTAATATTTGCTGTTTCTTTAACTTCAAAATAAGGTCCTTTTTAACACTTACTTTACTAATTCTTTCTGAAGTAGCTCTCTCTCCTGTAAGGGGGGAGGGAAGGAGGGGGGAAATACTCTGGCAGCACAGAATCAAGGAGGATGGGAAATAGAAGGGAACATAAACAAGGAATGGGGGGGCCTTCTCATAGTAGTAAAATAACTGGGTGAGTAGTTTGACCTCAGTCAATTTAACACCAAAATCCATTCCTTTTTAAATGAAAGTAAAAAATCCCTCTTGGATGTGCTCAAGAGATAATGCAGGGGTGAGGAGAGAGGTATCAGATTACTCACTAACACAGGCAGAAAGCAGGTTCAAGGGGAGAGCCAGTGCTTTCTAGGTGCCCAAAAATAACAAAGAGCAACAATTTAAATGAGGCAACCTGAGGACAATTTTAGGGGAACTTTTCTCCCCATTTAACAAATCAATAGAAGAACCCAAACACACACGTTAAATAGACAATCTAAACACATAATGACAGGTGAGGCACAAGCACAGATCACAAACGCAACAGAATTTTCCAAACTGACAATCTCAACATATATCAACAAACACAGGCCAATGGAAAATTCCTGACGTCTCAGGAATGCCATGAGGGGAGGTTTCAGCGTCACGTCCAACCATCTCGCCCTCCCAAAGACCGACCAAATGTGTCCCTGCTATCGCAAGGAGCACCCAAAAGAGGGGACCTGAACATCACGTCTGATATGAAATTCCCCTGCAACCAAAAGTCTAGACCCAGAACCAGAACAAGCTTACCTCCGGAGGTGTAATAGGATCTCCACTTAGGCTGAATGGGGGATGGCAATTGAGGAGAAGTCCATACTAAGACTGTCTACCCAGTCCTGGGGCCCTGGAACATCATCAGGGGCTGGCTCCCCTAGGAAAGGGAGAGACAGTCCATTCAAACCTAAACTCGAGGCTCCTGTGGTCTCCTTTGGTGACACAAAACACCAAGATCTGGCTGGGACCTCCAAATGTTGTACCCAAAGAGTGAGATGGAGACCAGAATTTGATAAGGTTTGAGATCTTTATTCCTGGGGACTACCTGGGGATTGAGTACCCCATTCAGGCAGTACCTAAGTGTTCAGGGGATAGGGTTTTTATAGTGTTTTGGGGGGGGATACAAGCAAAATACAGGAAAGCAAAGACAGCAATTAGATATATTATCTTGACATATACATATGTAAACATAGGGTTCCATAGGTATGTAATGATTGAACATATTTTCTGAGATGGAGGGAGTCAGGAATTTACTATCTTATGGTTCCAGCCACATCTGGGGAAGGGGGAAGCAGTCCTGGAATTTAACAGATACAGCAAGACAATTAGGCTAACAGGGGTGCTTTGTAAGTCTTTAGACAATTTTATGGTATATCCATGACCTCTTGTGTCCTATCAGACTATTTTCAGACCCAAAGGCACCTAGCCAAAGTTATATTTCTAAGGAATTTCTCAGGGCCCAGAAGGATGTCAGGGACCCCTTTCTATACAGGAATTTCACAAACATTGATATTGTACTTCACCTAGTTATATTACTTGTTGAGTGATGTGTTTACTGCTCTCCCGGTCTGGTGCTCTGGTCTGTGAGGGTGACCACAAGCACTCTTTTCTGCCCTGAAACTGTGAGGAGAGTCCAGGCTTTAGTATGCTACTGTTCCTCCTTGTACTGAACTGCCACCCAAGCCTGTAACTCAGAGATCAGAGTACGAGCAGAGAAATGGCATCCTGCTTCAGTACCAGCAAAGAAATCCCTGTAATCTCCTTCTAGGCTGGGAGCCCTGGAAACAGCTGCTGGTGCTGCTGCTGCTGCTGCTGCTGATGATGATGATGATGATTCAGGGGTTCCCAAGACCTGCTCTTGGTTTACTGTGGTTGGGCCTGTGCTGGCTTAGCCTGCTCTGGACTACATTCCTCTCTTAACAACTTTCCTGCCAACTTTCTAAGTTGCCTTGGTTTGGAAAATAGTTTATCTCTGACTTTCTGCCATCTCTCATTTTCAAACATTAATTTAAATCCTCCTGGGTTTAATTTTTTTTAATTCTCTTATCTTTTATTGAAGATATTGGTTAATGTATAAAACATTTGTTACATTTCAGAACACAAACTTGCCCTATCTACTAGGTTATAGAGTTTTAAAATCATAATATTGCTAAATTTAGATTTACATTTTTATTAATTTGGATTTCTAAGTTTGAGGCAGTTTTGTATTTCCATTATTATGCCCACTTTTATCTATTTTTGAGCTAACACAGGTCATAATTATTTTTAAGTGAATGTTTCTTAAAAAAGAACTTATAAAAAGCTCTGTTTTGGAGATGGGCCCCAGCAAACCAGGAGTTGTTCTTGGGAGTAACTGAATCTTTAGCAACAGTGGCTGCTTCTAGAGCTCTTAACTTAGAGAGATGATTTCATCGTAATATTTGAGCCCCCTCCAAATTAAAGAAACTTCAGTCACAGCTAATCATTTCTTCTCTACCTACAGTATATACCTTCCCTTTTAAAAAATAATTTTTATTGAATATCTTTTTATATATACCATCTTATTTTCCATTATGTCTCTCCTATTTTCCCAATCTAGATTCATCTCTTTTAAAATAGAGAAAAAACAAAATTAGCTAGCATATCAATCAAATCCAATAGTATGGGGCAGCTAGGTGGCGTAGTGGATAAAGCACTGGCCCTGGAGTCAGGAGTACCTGGGTTCAAATCCGGTCTCAGACACTTAATAATTACCTAGCTGTGTGGCCTTGGGCAAGCCACTTAACCCCATTTGCCTTGCAAAAATCCTAAAAAAAAATCCAATAGTATATGCAATATTCCATACTCATAATTCAAGTCTTTACAAAGAAATAATGGGGGCAGCTAGGTGGCACAGTGAATAAAACACCAGCCCTAAAATCAGGAAAGCCTGAGTTCAAATCCGGCTTCAGACACTTAATAATTACTTAGCTGTGTGACCTTGAGCAACTCACTTAACCCCATTGCCCTGCCAACTCCCCCCACAAAAAAGTAGGCACATTTTTATATCTTTTTTTTCAGTGTAATCTTGGTTATTATAATTAAACAGCATCCATGTTTTGATTTTTGTTTAATATTGATAAAGGTGACAGAGTGGCAAATTCTTCGGAGAGTTGGGAATGAATTCCAACACATGAAAGTTTATTGCTTATAACTGTTACTTAAAATTAACAAAGAAGTTAAGGAATTGAGCAGTAATAAGGGCTAGATCTCTTAAGGAAATCGAGTGACATCTAAGTGAGAGAAATAGTGAGACAGATAAGAGTGAGAGAGAGATATTGCATTTGGCTGATCTCTTGAGGAGATAAGCAGCAACTAGGGAATTTAATAAAGATTGAAAGGACAGTTGCAACTGTACTGAATCAGCAGCAACCAGCAGGAGTAAGACAGGATTTATATAGGCGAGTAGTATATGCTAAGGGAGGAGTTAGGGTATTTACATCTCAGTACATAGTACACTTTTTTGTGATGGGATAGTCTTTTGTCCACCAACTTCAAGTATCTTTATTTGAATATCAAAATATACCAGATGGGAGCAACAATCTCCCCTTCTAGTAATTTAGCTTTAAGTGTATAGGTTCCAGGTGACCCACAATGGAGTTATTTTTCTAGATAACAATGGGATAGGAATCAGACAACCACAGGATATGCAAAGTCAGCAAAGAAGAAAATAATGTCTAATATTTCCTCTATTATAATATTCTTTCCACTTTCATTGTTGTATTCATTGTGTATACTGTTTTCCAAGATCTGATTACTTGGATTTATAACAATTCATATGAAACTTCTCATGTCTTTATGCTGTTCCTTTTATTTTTTGAAATTCATTTATTTTTTTCTACATGTAACGATAGTTTTAACAATCAGTTTTACAAGGCTTTGAGTTCCTCATCCCCCACCCCTCAACACAGAGTAATCTAACATATATACGCAACTATGTTCAACATATTAATCGTGTTGTAAAAGAAGAATCAGAATAAAAAGATTAAAAAATCATGGGAGATGTATCAATAGATGCTGAAAAAGCTTTTGACAAAATACAGCACCCATTCCTACTAAAAACACTAGAGAGCGTAGGAATAAATGAATTGTTCCCTAGAATAATAAGCAGTATCTATCTGAAACCATCAACAAGCATTATATGCAATGGGGATAGGCTAGAGGTATACACAATAATATCGGGGTGAATCAAGGAGGTACATTATTACCACTAGTATTAAATATTGTATTCAAAATGTTAGCTTCAGCAATAAGAGAAGTAAACATTGAAGGAATTAGAACTGGGAAGGAAGATGACATGATTTTCAGATGACATGATAGTATACCTAGAGAATCCCAAAAAATCATCTAAAAAGCTATTAAAAATAACTAGCAACTTTAGCAAAGATACAGGATATAAAACAAACCCTCATAAATCCTCAACATTTCTATATATGACTAGCAAGATGCAGCAGAAAGAGCTAGAAAGAGAAATCCCATTCAAAAGTAACCTCAGACAATATAAAATACTTGGGAGTCTAACTGCCAAGGTAGACTCAAAAACTTTTTGAAAACAATTACAAAACACTTCTCACACAAATTAAATCAAATTTAAATCACTGGGCAAACATCAACTGCTCATGGATAGGTCGAGGTAATATAATAAAAATGACAATTCTACCAAAACTACTTGTTTAGTACCCTACCAATCAAAATTCCAAAAAATTACTTTAATGTGTTAGAAAAATTTGTAAGTAAATTCATATGGAGAAATAAAAAGTCAAGAATTTCCAGGGATTCAATGAAAAAAGGGGTAAAAGAAGTAGGCTTAGCCTTACCAGATCTAAAATTATATTATAAAGCATCAGTAATCAAAACTGTCTGGTACTAGCTAAGAAACAGAGTGGTGGACCAGTGGAATAGACTAGGTACAATAGCAGGAAATGATTATAGTAATCTGCCATTTGATAAACCCAAAGAGTCCAGCTATTGGGATAAAAACTCTCTCTTTGATAAAAACTGTTGGGAAAATTGGAAGTTAGTGTGGAAGAAACTTGGATTAGACCAACACCTCACACCCTACACCAAGATAAGATCCAAATGGATACAGGATTTAGACATAACAAACAATATTATAAGCAAAGTAGAAAATCAAGGAGTAGTTTACCTGTCAGATCTATTGGAAAGGGAAGCAGTTTATGACTAAGGAAGAGATGGAGAACATCACTAAAAACAAACTAGATAATTTTGATTACATTAAATTAAAAAGCTTTTATATAGACAATAACACTATAACCAAGATCAAAAGAAATATAGTAAATTGGGAAACAATTTTTACAACGAGTATTTCTGACAAAGGATTCATTTCTAAAATATACAGAGAACTGAGTCAAATTTTCAAAAAAAACCAAACCATTCCCCAATTGACAAATGGTCAAAGGATATGCAAAGGCAATTTACAGATGGGGGAAATCAAAGCAATCCACAGTCATATGAAAAATTACTCTAAATCACTACTTTTTAGAGAAATGCAAATTTAAGCATCTCTGAGATACCACCTCACACCTCTCAGACTGGCCAATATGACTAGTTGTTGGTGAAGCTGTGAACTCATCCAACCTTTCTGGAGAGCAATTTGCAATTACTCCCAAAGGGAAACAAAAATGTGCATACCCTTTGACCCAGCAATACCACTACTGGTCTATACCCTGAAGAGATTATGAAAAAGGGTAAAACCATCACTTGTACAAGAATCATAGCAGCCCTGTTTGTGGTGGCAAAGAATTGGAAATAAGTACATGTCCTTCAATTGGGAATGACTTAGCAAACTATGATATAAATATATATGGAAATTCAGGGAATCCTGGAAAGATTTGCATGAACTGATGCTGAGTGAGATGATTAGAACCAGAAAAGCATTGTATACCCTAACAGCAACATGGGGGTGATGATCAACCCTGATCGACTTGCTCATTCCATCAGTGCAACAATCAGATTCAATTTTGTCTATCTGTGATAGAGAATACCATCTGTTTCCAGAGATAGAATTGTGTACTTTGAACAAAGACCAAAGACTATTATCTTTAATTTAGGGGAAAAAATTATCTTATTATGTAATTTTGCTATCTCTTATACTTTATTTTTCTCCCTTAAGGATATGATTTCTCTGTCATCACATTCAACTTAGATCAATGTATACCATGGAAACAATGTAAAGACTAACAGAATGCCTTCTGTGGGTGGTTGGGGAGGGAAGCAAGAATGGGGAGGGAATTGTAAAACTTAAAATAAATAAAATCTTTCTAAAAAAATCTTTCTAAATAAAATCTTCTTTAAAAAATCATGAGATTAAAATAAATTTTAAAAATTAAAAATTGCCAACTTTGGTCTACATTCAGACTGCATAGTTCCTTCTCTAGATGTAGATGTTATTTGCCATCATAAGTCTTTTAGAATTGCCTTTGATTATTGTCCTGTTGAGAAGAATAAGTTCATCATAGTTGATCATCATATTATGCTGCTACTAATGTTTACAATGTTCTTCTCATTCTGCTAACTTCTCTAAGCTTAAATTCATACAAGTCTTTCCAGGTTTTTCTAAAGTGTAGCCACCCATAATTTCCTTACAGAATAAGAATATTCCATCACATTCATATACTACAATTTGTTCAGTCATTCCTCAATTGATGGGCATTTCCTTAATTTCCAATTCTTTGCCATTACAAAAAGAGCTACTATAAATAGTTTTGCAAATGTGGGGTTTTTTTTACCCTTTCTTATAATCTCTTTGGGATACAGACCCAGTAGGGGTACTGCTTGGATTAAAGGGTATAATAGTATATGATTGCCTTAGGACATAGTTCCTAATTGCTCTCCAGAAAGTTTGGATCAGTTCACAACTCTACCACATTTGTGTCCCAGTTTTCCTATACCCTCTTCAGTATTGATCATTTTCCTTTTTTTGTCATATTGGCCAGTCCATTAGGTGGAGGTGGTACCTTAAAGTTGTTTGAATTTGTATTTCTCTAATTAGTGGTGACTTAGAGCATTTCTTCAAATGTTTATAGATAGATTTAATTTCTTCATCTCAGAACTACCTGTTCATATCCTTTGACCATATATCATTTGGAGTATGACTTGTATTCTTATAAATTTTGACTCAGTTCTCTATATATTTTAGAAACACTAGATGTGAAAAATTTTTCCCAGTTTACTGCATTCCTTTTTAATCCTGGTTTTATTGTACAAAATATTTTAAATTTAATGTAATCAAAATAATTCATTTTGCATTTTATAATGTTCTCTATCTCTTATTTTGTCATAAACTTTCCCTTTCCAATGATCTCACCGAAAAAAACTATCCCTTGTTCTCCTAATTGACTTCTGTTATCACCTTTTATGTCTAAATCCTGTTCTCATTTCCACCTTATGTTGGCATAGAGTTTGAGATAATGCTCTATGCCTAGTTTCTGCCATACTAACTTTCAGTTTTCCTAGCAGTTTTTATCACAGTGAGTTCTTATCCCAGAACCTGGGTTTATCAAATGATAGTTACTCTTTCTTTTGTGCCCTGATCCACCACTCTTACTACTCAGACTTTACTAAACTCTTTTGATGAATGATGTTTCATAATATAGTTTTAGTTCTGGTGTGGCTGGGTCATCTTCCTTTACATTTTTTTCATTAATTCCTTTGATATTTTGACCTTCAATTCCTCCAAATGAATTTTGTTATTATTTTTTCCTAGTTCAATAAAATTATAATTGCTATGGTACTGAATAAGTAATTTATAATTTAGGCAGAATTGTCATTTTTATCATATTAGTTCAGCCTACCCATGAGCAATTAACATTTGTCCAAGTATTTAGGTGCAATTTTGTGTGAAAAGTGTTTTATAATTATTTTCTTCTCATTTCTGAGTTGGTCTTGACAGATTCTCAAGTATTTTATTCTGTTTAAAGTTACATTAAAAATGATTTTTTTCTATATCTCTTATTGATGTGCTGTTTAGGTAATAGCTATATCTATATAAAGGGCAATGATTTATGATTTTATTTCATATCTTGCAACTTTGTTAAAGTTGCTAATTATTTCAAGTAGTTTCTTAGTTGATTTTCTAGGATTAAACCCATTCATTGCCTATTCTAATTCCTTCAATTTCTTTTTCATCTCACTGCTAAAGCTAATATTTCTAATACAACATTGAATAATAGTGGTGATAACAGGCATCTGTGTTTCACCTCTGATCTTACTGGGAATGTTTCCATCTTATCACCATTTCAGATAATAGTTGCTGATGGTTTTAGATAGATATTGTTTATCATTTTAAGGAAAACTTAATTTATTCCTTTACTCCTTAATGTTTTTAATAAGAATGAGTGCTATATTTGGTCAAAAGCTTTATCTACATCTATTGAGATAATCGTATGATTTCTATTAGTTTTCTTATTAATATGGTCAATTATGCTGATAGTTTTCCTAACATTGAACTAATGCTGCATTTCTGGAATAAATCCTAATTAATCATAGTGTATTATCCTAGTGATAACTTGCTGTAATCACTTTGCTAATATTTTATTTAAAATTTTTGCATCAATATTCATTTGAAAAATTGATCTATAATTTTCTTTCTCTGTTCTCATTTTTCCTGGTTTAGTTATCACCATATTGGTGTCATAGAAAGAATTTGGCAGAACTCCTCCTTCATCTACTTATTCAAATATATTTATAAGGAATTGGAATTAACTGTTTTTTAAAGATTTTGTAGAATCCACTTGTTCCATTTGACCCTGGAGATTTTTTCTTAGAAAGTTCATTGATGACTTGTTCTATTTCTGTTTCTGAAATGGGATTATTTAAGTATTTAATTTCCTTTTCTGTCATTCTGATTTGTGTTGGATATTTTGCATTTTTGTAAGGCAGTGGGGTTAAGTGGTTTGCTCAAAGTCACACAGCTAGGTAATTGTTAAGTGTCTGAAGCTGGATTTGAACTCAGGTCCTCCTGACTCCAGCTGGTACTCTATCCAATGAACCACCTAGCTGCTCCCCTTTAATGTTAATCTGGGACAATTTACATTTTTGTAAATATTCATCCATTTCACATAGGTTGGCAGATTTATTGCCATATTATGGGCAAAATAGCCATGAATTAGTACTTTAATTTCTTTCTCATTGGTGGTGAATTCATCTTTTTCATCTTTGATAATGGTAATTTGGTTTTCTTCTTTTTTTAAAATAAAACTAACCAAAGACTTATCTAGTTTATTGTTTTTTTCCATAAAAGCAACTCTTAATTTTATTTATCAGTTTAGTAGTTTTCTTACTTTCAATTTTATTAAACTCTCCTCTGATGTTCAGAGTTTCTAGTTTGGTATTTAATTAGGGATTTTTAATTTGTACTTTTTCTAACTTTTTAGATGCATGCTCAATTCTTTGATCTTCTCTTTCTCTTTTTTTATTCTTGTAACATTTAGATATAAAATTTCCCCTTATAAGTGTCTTGGCTCTATCCCACAAGTTTTGATGTTTTCTCATTATTGTTATTTTCTTGGATGAAATTATTAATTCTTTGATTTTTTGTTTGATACCCTTATTCTTTAAAATAGGGTTATTTAGTTTCCAATTAGTTTTTAATCTATCTCTCTATGAGCCTTCAATACATGTGATTTTATTGCATCAGGATCTGAGAAAGATAAATTTAATATTTCTACCTTTCTGCATTTGATTGGGGGTTTTAATGTCCTAATATATGGTTAATTGTTGTGTAGATGCCATAGTCCACTGAGAACAATATATATATATATATATATATATATGTATATATATATATATATATATAAAGCCTCATTCAATTTTCTCCACAGATCTATCATATCTAACTTTTCTAAAATTCTATTCATCACCTTAATTTCCTTCTTGTTCATTTTTTGCTTACATTTATCTAATTCTGAAAGAGGGAGTTTGAGGTTTCCCAGCAGTATAATTTTGCTGTCTTTGTCTTCTTGTAACTCATTTAGCTTCTCCTCTAAGAATCTGGATGCTATACCATTTGGTACATCTATGTTTAGCATTGATATTACTTGATTATCTATGGTACCTTTTAGAAGATGTAGTTTCCTTTCTTATCCCTTTTAATGAGATCTATTTTTGCTTTTGTTTTGTCTGAGATAGGTCTGCTACCCATGTTTTTTCCACTTTACTCTGTGTGCATCTCTTTCCTTCAAATATGTTTCTTGTAAACAACATATTGTAGGATTCTGGTTTTTAATCCATTCTGCTATTCATTTTTGTTTTATGGGAGAGTTCATCTCATTTACATATACAGTCATAATTATTAACTCTTTATTACCCTCCATTCTATCTCCCATCCATTTGTATTTTTCTTTCTCCTTTCACACTTTCCCTGCTTACCAGTGCTGTGCTTCTGAATACCACCTTCCTCATTCTGCTCCATTTTCTATCAGTCCCCCTCTCTTTGCTTTCCTCTTTCCCCTTTTATATTTTCCTTCCTTTCTTTCCTCCCTTCAAGTAGTCCCTCCAATCCTCCCTGCCCCTTCTCTTCCCAATTCCCTGTAGGGCAAGATAAATTTCAAAATCCAGCTAAGTGTATATGTTATTCCTTCTTTGAGCCAAATTTTATGAAAATAAGACTCAAGCAATTTTCACCTCTTCCTTTTTTTTCCCCTCTATTATAATAGGTCCTTTGCACTACTTTCTTCATGTGATGAACTTTACCCATCCTGCCTCCCCTTCCTCCTGTCCCTTTTTCAAATGTCTTAATTTTTAGAAATTATTCCATCAAAATCAATTTATGTCCATACTTTCTAAGTATACTATCTTTAATAGAGATAAAATTCTCAAAAGTTATGAGTATCATCTTCCTATGTAGGTATATAACCAGTTTAATCTTACTGAAAAGCATTGTTTTTCTTTTCCCTTGTTTACCTTATTATATCTCTCTTGGGTCACATATTTGAAGACAGAATTTTCTGTTTTTAATAAGGAAAATTTGAAAGTCATCTATTTCTTTAAATATCCAACTTGTCCCTTAAGAATATACTCAATTTTGGGCGGCTAGGTGGCATAGTGGATAAAGCACCGGCCTTGGAGTCAGGAGTACCTGGGTTCAAATCCAATCTCAGACACTTAATAATTACCTAGCTGTGTGGCCTTGGGCAAGCCACTTAACCCCATTTGCCTTGCGAAAACCTAAAAACAAAACAAAACAAAACAAGAATATACTCAATTTTGCTAGATAATTGATTCTTGGTTATAATCCAAGCTCCTTTGACCTCTAGAATATTAAATTCCAGGTCTTTTGATCCTTTAATATTAATTCTGCCAAGTCCTGTGTAATCCTGACTAGAGCTCTTTGGTATTTGAATTGCTTCTTTCTAGTTGTTTGAAGGATTTTCAATGTGATCTGATAAATCTAAAATTTGGATGCAACATTCTTTAGCATTTTCATTTTGGGATCCCTTTCAGGAGGTGATTGGTAGATTCTTACAATGACTGCTTTTATTTATTTTTTATTTATTTTTTTATTTGGGTTTTCGCAAAGCAAATGAGGTTAAGTGGCTTGCCCAAGGCCACACAGCTAGGTAATTATTAAGTGTCTGAGACTGGATTTGAACCCAGGTACTCCTGACTCCAAGGCCGGTGCTTTATCCACTATGCCACCTAGCCACCCCCACAATGACTGCTTTTAAAGAAGTTTTATCCTTTTCCACTTTCCAAATTGTATTTTTTAAGGAATTATTTTCTTTTTTGCATTTGCCCGATTGTATTTTTAAAAAATTTATTTTCTTCAATTAATTTTTTTTATAATTTTTTTGTTTATTTTTCTTATTTTTGTACAAATGTTTTTTAATACATTGCTAAAATATTCTTGTTTAAGAGTAAACACAGTACCCCTCACCCAAAAAATATAGACCTGAATGAACACTAAAGGAAAGAGAAAAAAAATTAAAATTAAAATTAAAAATAATAATAATGATAATAACAGGTGCAGCCAGGTGGTGCAGTAGACGGAAAGCAGGCCCTGGAGCCAGGAGCACCTGAGCCCAAATCCAGCCCCAGACACCCAATAATCATCCAGCTGTGTAACCCCAGGCAAGCCATCCCAACCCCATTGCCCTTCAAAAACCAAAAAAAGGACCCCAAATAAAATAAAATGATGATGATAATAATAATAATAATAGTAGGAGCATCCAGGTGGCACAGCAGACAGAGCTGGCCCTGGAGCCAGGAGCACCCAGGTCCAAATCTGGCCCCAGGCACCCACAAATCAACCAGCTGTGTAGCCCCAGGAAAGCCACCCAGGCCCACTTGCCCTGCAACACCCCCTCCCAAAATAATAATAATAATAATAATAATAATAATAATAATAATAATAATAATAATGAAATGTGCTACAGTCTGTGTTCCAACACCTCCAGCTCTGTCATGGGTGGATCACATTCTTTATAAGTCCATCACAAATGCTGCTTCCATATTTTCCCACCATTGCCATTGCTGATCACAACTCCCTTCATTCGTACTTCTCCACTACCATATACTATATTTTCTCTCTCCTTTCACTCTGTCCCTCTTCTTAAATGTGCTGTAGGGTAGCTGAGTGGCCCAGCATTCAGATCCCCAGCCCTTTTCTTCTTACTCCAGATGCCTATACCCCATTGAGTATACATGCTGTTCCCTCTCCTAGCCACCTCTGATGAGAGCGAAGATTCCCTCATTCCCCCTTGCCTTCCCCACTTCTATATCATTGCAATAGCTCATTGTAATAAAGAAAAATCTTATTATATGAAATTTCTTGGCCTATTCCCCCCTCCTTTTTCTTTCTCCTATCACATTTCCCTTTTTTTCTATTGACTCTTTTTACACCATATTTTATCTTCAAATTCAGCTTTCTCCTGTGCTTCAACTATAAAAGCTCCCTTGACCTGCTCTATTAACTGAGAAGGTTCATATGAGTATTATCAGCATCATTTTTCTATGCAGGAATACATGCAGTTCATCATCATCAAGTTCCTCATATTTCCCCCCTCTCCTTCAATCTCCATGCTTCACCTGAGTCCTGTATCTGAAGATCAAACCTTCTGTTCAGCTCTGGCCATTCCAAAAGGAACATTTGAAATTCCCCTGGTTCATTGAAAGTCCATCTTTTTCCCTGGAAGAGGACATTCAGCCTTGCTGCATAGTTGATGCTTGGTTGCATTCTAGGCTCTTTTGCCTTCTGGTATGTTATATTCCAAGTCCTATGAACTTCCAATGTAGTTGCTGCTAAATCCTGTGTGATCCTGACTGCAGCTCCACGATATTTGAACTGTGTCCTTCTGGCTGCTTGTAATATTTTCTCTTTGACTTGGGAATTCTGGAACTTGGTTATAATATTCCTAGGGGTTGCTTTTTTGGGATCTCTTTCTCAGGAGGGATTGTTGGATTCTCTTCATTTCTATTTTGCCCTCTGCTTCTAGAATATCAGGGCAATTTTCCTGTAGTAATTCTTTGAAAATGATGTCAAGGCTCTTTTCCTGATCATGACTCTCAGGTATTCTAATAATTTTTAAATTACTTTTCCTAAGTCTGTTTTCCATATCAGTTGTTTTTTCAATGAGATGTTTCACATTTTCTTCTAATTTTTCATTTTTTTGGTTTGGTTTTGAAGTAATGAATCCTGGTTTTTCGTAAATTCGTCAATCTCCCTGAGTTCCATTCTTCATCTGAAGTATTTGTTCTCCTCAGAGAGTTTTCATATCTCTTTTTCCATCTGGCCAATTTTGGTTTTTAAAGAATTCTTCTCCTCAATAACTTTTTGAACTGTTTTATCCATTTGACCTAAGCTGGTTTTCAGCATGCTATTTTCTTCAGCATTTTTTTGGATTTCCTTCACTAGGCTGCTGACTTCATTTTCATGTTTTTCCTGCATCTCTCTTATTTCTTTTCCCAGTTTTTCTTCTAACTCCTTCATTTGATTTTCAAAGTCTTTTTTGAGCTCTGTCATAGCCTGAGCCCAATTTCTGTTTTTCTTGGAGTCTTTAGATGCAGGAGCTTGTGCTTCCTCATCTTCAGACTGAGTATTTTGATCCTTCTTGGGCTCATATGCAAAAAATATTTCTCGATGGTCTTCCTCTTGTTTCTCTGCTTGCTCATTTTGCCAGCCTGAGCCTGGTTTTGGGGTGCTTCCTGAGCTTTTGGGACACTCCCACAAGGATCTCAGTGTGTGAGGCTCTGTCCTCTCTCCTGGTCTGTGAATGACCATATGTGCCCCCCTTCTGCCATGGGGCTGAGGTGGGGGGTGCTGCTGTTTTATGTGGGGGTCTAGATTGCGATCAGGATCTGAATTTGGTCAGAGCCCCAGATTCCTGTTCCTGGGACAGGGATCAGCAGTCTCTCTCTTCACTCCCCTCCCTAGGTTCAATGGGCTCATGCCCTGGGGGTTCCTGCTTACCAGCTCTGCCTGCTTCTGTCCCTGGATCTGGGCTGCTGAAAGACCACACTGCTCTGAGGGCTGTGCTTCATGTGCTCCTTCTGGCAGAAGTCCCCCGCTGTTCCCCCCCTTTGTGCCCGGTGCTCTCCGGGGTGCAGTTTAGGAAACTCCCCCACTGCTGTGAGCCATGGCTCCCAGTCCCCTGGGGCTGCCTCCGGGAGGCTAAAGTTCTTTCGCTCTGGTGGGCCACCCCTCTGGCGGGCTGCCCCTCCGACCCCGGGGAGCAAAGCCTTTCTGCTCTTTTCCAGGTTACCTTGAGTAGGAGAACTGCCTCACTGGGTCCCTCTGTGGTTTCTGTCTCTCAAAAGTTTAGTTAGAGTTCTTAGTTTCGAAGTTTTATGAGATTGCTTCTAAGAGACCTTGCTCTCTTGTCACCATCTTGGCTCTGCCCCCTTCCCTCACTTGATTTTCAAAGTCTTTTTTGAGCTCTGCCATAGCCTGAGCCCAATTTCTGTTTTTTCTTGGAATCTTTAGATTCAGGAGCTTGTACTTCCTCATCTTCAGATTGTTTTGATCCTTCTTGGGATCATAGGTAAATTATTCCTTAATGGTATTCCTCTTTTTTTTCTCTGTTTACTCATTTCCCCAGTCTGTGCCTGGTTTTGGGGTGCTTCCTGAGCTTATGAGTATTATTGGGACCCCCCTCCCACACAAGGGCCTCAGTGTGTGAGGCTCTGTCTACCCTCCTGGTCTGTGAATGACTAAAAGCTCACCCCTCTGCCACAGGGACCCTATGGGTGGCCTAGACTGAGATCAGGATCTGAATGTGGTCAGAGCCCCACAGTCCTGTTCCAGGGACAGAGGACAGAGCTCGGCAGTCTCTCTCCACTCCCCTCCCTAGGCTCAGCACTTGGCCTGGGAGCTCCTGGTTACCAGCCCCCTGCTTCCCTTCCTGGATCTGGGCTGCCACCCTACACTGCTTGCTGAGTACCCTGAGGGCTGGGCTTCAGGCACTTGCTCTGGCAGAGCCCCCCCCCCCCCCATCCACCAAGTTGTGCCCAGTGTTTCCCAGGAAACTGTCCTTGTTGTCATGAGCTGTGGCTCCCAGCACCATGGGGCTGCCTACAGGAGGCTCTGGTGGGCCGCTCCTCTAAACCTGTGGAGCCAAGGCTTTCTGCTATTTTCCAGGTTACCTTGGGCTGGAGAACTGCCTCACTGTATCCTTCTGTGGATTCTGTCTCTCAAAAATTTAGTTACAGTCCTTAGTTTATAAGTTTGGAAATATCGGAGAAAGAGCACCTAAGAGAGAATCCTCTCCTGTCCTCATCTTGGCTCTGCCCCCTTCAATTAATTGTTGTACTTCCTTTTGTAAGAGGTTGAATTTTTTTTGCATGAATTTTCCTAATTTTTCTACTTGATTTTTAAAATCCTTTTTGAGCTCTTCCATGAAGTCTTTTTTGGGCTGGAGAACAAATCATATTCCCTTCTGGGGCTTCATGTGCAGTACTTTTTCTTCTGTCCTCTTCTGAGATGGTGCTTTGTCTATTTTTACCTTCAAAGCAGTTTTCTATAGATACAGCTTTTCTCTGATTTTTCTTACTTATTTTGTGTTCTGGTGTCTGAAACTTCTTGTGTTGGGGAGGTATCTATTCACTAGGCTGGAGCCATTCAGTAACAGACTTTCTGCAATGGAAACACCAGTGAGTTGCTCACTGGACTAGAGTCTTCCACATTGAGAATGCTTAATGACTTGTTCACTGACTGGGCTTCCCCACTGACTGGCCCTCCCCCCCTCCTTCTAGTTGCAGTTCCCTGCCCTGGGCTCTGCTTCCTGTTCTTGATGACAATCCCCCTCCATCTAAGACAGTCTCTTGCTGGAAAATGCTCAACTCTTTTCTTTGTGAATTCTGTAATTTCAATAACCATTTATAGGTTTGATTAATATTGTTTTTGAGGGAATCTGGGGGTAACTTAAGGAAGTCCCCAGCTTCTCTCTGCCATCTTGGTTCCACCCACTGTGCTGCTTCTTTCAAAGCCTAATGACTTATCTTATGACTTAAAACCAGTTTGCATTTCATGTTGTGAGACTTAGAAGGAAAAAAAAAGAGAAATCATAGATCCCACTTTTCTACTCTTAAAAAACCTTGAATTTATATTATATGTATATACTTTTTTCAAAATGGATTTCAGTGTCCAATCATTTCCACAGACTGTAAATTCTTCCCTGCCTTGATTACTCTGTGTTGTAATTGAAGTCTATTTTTTTCTCCTCTTCTGTCTTCAGTAGAGTTCCTTTATCAACTGGATATGGAATGTGTTATAAATGGCTCATTGTTATTAAAAACTTAGTCCAGAGTAATTAAAATAACTTTTATTAATTAATTAACTTTTCTGCCGAAAAGGACCATTTTCCTTAGTGGGAAAAGACCCCCAACTTGGAACAATGTCTAGTTTTATATGCAGTTTGAAAGGTTTCCTCCTCCCCACAGAACCAGTCATTGGTTTGAATCCTCAGGTTTACAATCTATTCAATATGCCCAATCTCTACCACTCTCCCATATGTTTTCCCTGCCCTGGTCATTATATTGATGAGCACAGGGGAGTGTAGAGTAATATGGACTTCATTAAGCAGGCACACTTGCAGAGGACAAGGACCCTAGGTCAACTCTTGACTAGCTGGAGCTAGTTTTTGACCTTCATCTGGATAAGAAGACCTCACTCAGCTCAATGATTAGTCAGGGTCATTTCTTTGATCACCTTCCTGCAAGTAGGCTTACATCCTTTGACCCACACAATGGCCAGAAATTCCAGCTTTTGTAATGTATTGTTCTCACAGGTATCTGTGAGATCCTTGCAATATCCTCCCTTATCCTGTGGAAAACAAAAACTCAATTTTTTCTCACAGTAGATCATGCTTGTAATCTCTGCTCCTGGGAAGACTGAGTTTCGTAGATTTCTTCAGTTCATTTTTGACTTGCAATTTACTAAACTGTTTGAGTTTTCACCCTAAGTCTAACATTATTGCATTTAGGTTATATAATCCATATTTAATAACTAAAGAAGCATCCTGTAGTGTTTGGGTTATTACTATTATTTTTATTATATTGACAATTGTGAGTGGTTCAAATGAAGGCTAAATTTTAAAATTCAGATAAGATTTTTCCTTGTCAATTTATTTTTTTCTGGTTAAGTAGCCATTTAAGATATATTCACCAACAACAAAACCTTTTTCAGAAAGAATTGTTATTGTTAGTCCTTTGTTTGAAAGAGGACTAATGACATCAGGAGGGTGATATCTTGGCTTGCCAATCAATTGGATTTAAGTGAGACACAGCTATACAAAGTCATTAGGCCCACTCTCTCCTCCAAAGTCATCTGAGTCCACTGACAAGACATAGGTCAAGATGACTGGTGATGGCCCTGATATGGTGGGAGACCTTTACCTTTTTAAACTAGGGTCTTTCCTAGGTCTCAGTTTATCTGAGGCAATACCATGCAACGACTAAGGGTTTGGTAAGAATTAGTCCAAAAGATGGCCTAATTTGTCATTATGAAAGAGTCAACCTGGGAGGGGAAGACCCTCAGACCTGGGAAGGGAAGATCCTTTCTGGCCTGAACAGAAAACAATTGTTATTTACACTCACTGATGGTCAATCAGTGAAGCCAGAGGTGATTTGGGCTTAGAGTGGAATTCTTGTCCATAGGAATTTTAAGCAAATATTATAAGATTTGAGAGAATCATATTGTAAAACCATGTTACTGAAGTAACTCCATTTGAATCACAATGGGCTTTATCAAAACCTGTTTTTTCAGAGCTATATTTCAAGAAACCACATATGAAAACTATGTGAACCAAAAGAATTCATTGTCCCATTTTTTTTAAAAATAGTGATAAAATATATATGGAAGGGGGGAAAAAACCTAGACTCCAAATTCTAAGATACCTTGAGAAGTATAAGCAATCAAAATTTGTATTCCTTTGGATAATGCACCCACAGGTAAGGATATGTGGACAGAGTAAAAAGAGGACAAAGAGGAGTAGGAAGAAATGGCAGTATTGCCCAACTGAAATTGGCCGATTGGGTCCCTAGGAGGCAGCTACTGTTACTTATAGATTTTTGTTCATCCTTTGTTCTCAAAGAGGAGCAATAACGTCAGCAAGATAATATCTTGGCTTAAAGTGTCTTGGATTTATGTAAGGCAAAGCTGGGAAAAGTCATCAGCCTCCTCCAGGCATCAGAATTCAATGGCAAGACTGCTGATGATCCCAGATGCAGTGAAAGAGAGGCAGCCAAATGGCTCAATGGAGAGAGCAATGACCTCAGATCTGGCTCAGACAATTACTAGCTGTGTGACTCTGAACAAGTCATTTAACCTATATTCCCTCCAAAAAGCAAAACAAAAAAAGGATGCCTTTTTAACCCCAAGTTCTTTCCCAGATCTCTGTTTGTCTGAGGCAAAGTCAATCAGTAGTTAAATGCTAGGTAAGAACTGAGGCAAAAGATAGTCTAATTTGCTGTCATAAAAGAATCAATCTGGGAGGCAAAGACTCTTAAGAGTTTCTGGCCAGAAGAAAAACAATTCTCAGAATTACTCAAAATTCCAAATGGGAAACAAAAGAAATCAAACAGTTTGAGTTAAGATGAGAAGAAAAACAGCCAGAAAAAGCAAAACTATTTGATTTCAAACATGATTTTCTTTTCTAGTAGAACATATTCCTAAAAGCAAACTAAATCATCACCCCTTTCAATGTTTCTATTTTTAAACTTTGATTTGGTAAAATTGTAAAGAAAATACCTAACAACTCCTGTCAACCAATTACTAATCACTAATAGAGCTAATGTTGAATGTGTAGGAATGTATTGTTAACCATAATTTTCTTAAACTGAAAATAAAACAACAAAGTTAGTTTTATAAATGAAGTTTAATTCTCTAGGATCTTACAAAACCCATGGGTGGATGGCATCCTTGAAAATGCCAATACTGATACAAAATTTTGGGGGCATTTTATACAGAAAGAACAAAGAATCATAAAAATTGAGTTAAGTAACCAATGAGATTTCACATAGACGACATGGTCTTACAATATGATTCTCTCAAATCTTATAATATTTGTTTAAAATTCCTATTGACAAGAATTCCACTTATGCTGAAGAGTAAATGCTTATAAGTAACAATAGGATTTTCTCTCCTCATCCATGATGTCTTATCTTGAGGTTGGTTATCAGGTAAGGAATTTATTGATACTATCAATGAGATGACCAGATAGCACTTACAAGGCCAAGTCAACTTTGTAGGAGACAGGCCTTACATAGTAGATTGACATTTTATAACTATTAGTTAAAGGTTAAGAGACTAACTTCTTTTTGTTTTTTTTTAAGGCAATGGGGTTAAATGACTTGCCCAAATTCACACAGCTAGATAGATGTCTGATTAAGTGTCTGAGGCTGTATTTGAACTTGGGTCCTTCTGAATCCAGGACCGGTGTTTCATCCACTGCACCACCTAGCTGCCCCAAGACTAACTTCTGATCAGAAATATGTAAATCAGAAGTATTCATTCCAACTTAAAGAATATCAGATTAAACAGTGTATATTCAGTCCCCTAATATATCACTTTCCTCTTCTGGATCCACTGTATAAGCCAGAACAAGACAGAAAGTAAGACCCAGAATGGAAGCCTGAAGCAAATTATATCTTGGGGGCTAAGCAAACCCTTTCATTGCCTCCACCTTGGATTGGTTCATGGTATCTTTGCAGGATGTTTTCATTTTGGTTTGAGGGTACATCAGAATTTTAATATGATTGCTAATGTTGTACAACTTCTGAGACATATGCAGTTTCCACTTGCCATTCTCCTTCTCTCTGTCCACCAACTACCAACTACAATTACTACAGATGGGCTCTGACCAAACTTTTTTCCAATGTAATTAAATATTCCAGTACCCATTGCTTTTAACATTTAAGCTTTCCTTATATTTAAGTATAAGAAAAAAATCTTCAGAAAACAGTCTATAGCATTCAAATTTATCAAATACCTTAGGAAAGAAATCTGTTTTATCTAATTAGGGAAAGGAGAATGAGTTTTTCTTAAAATATGACTTAATGTTGTGTTAATTCTATAAATTAACATGTAATTGAGACAATGAGACATATAGCCCTAAGAATAAAATGTGAAAGTCAAATTCAAAGGAAATTTTTTTTAAGTTAAGGTGCTAAAAATCATTTTGTCATACTGAACTTGAAACTCATCAGATAGGCACACATTGAAAAAAGAGTTTTTTATTTCATGTTGCAATATAAATCATTTCGTTGAAATGATAGGGAGGGTAGCAACAAGAGACATTCTTCATAGAAGAATTATTCTAATAGTAATCAATGTGTGAAGAAGTTCTTCCATTTTTAAAAGTTATGGAGTATAGATCTGGTGACAAAATGTAAAACCATTACAAAAGGAGCAGTTCAGCTAAGTTTGGAGAAATTTGTCACCAGGTAGGCAATGGAGTGATGAATTTTTCAGTTATAAAAACTTAGAAAGGTTATCTAAGAAGTAAATATGGATATTTTAAAAAATAAATTGTTATGATTTTTTTTATCAGTGTCAATATTGATCCCTTTTGTTACAAAGTCCTTGGTTCAGTCTCAGAGATTAATATGATTTTATCAGTGGAAATGGCTGTTTTTGTTTTTTGCAAGACAATGGGACTAAGTGACTTGCCTAAGGTCATGCAGCTAAGTTATTATTAAGTGTCTGAGATCAGATTTGAAATCAAGTCCTCCTGATTCCAAGGCTATCCACTGTACCACTTACCCTTCCTAGAAAACTTGTCAGACTCATATTTATTTACTACTCTCTAGTGTTCTTTGCAGAGTTTTATTTCAACGAAATGATTTATATTGCAACATGAAATAAAAAACTCTTTTTTCAATGTGTGCCTATCTGATGAGTTTCAAGTTCAGTATGACAAAATGATTTTTAGCACCTTAACTTAAAAAAAATTTCCTTTGAATTTGACTTTCACATTTTATTCTTAGGGCTATATGTCTCATTGTCTCAATTACATGTTAATTTATAGAATTAACTCAATATTAAGTCATATTTCAAGAAAAACTCATTCTCCTTTCCCTAATTAGATAAAACAGATTTCTTTCCTAAGGTATTTGATAAATTTGAATGCTATAGACTGTTTTCTGAAGATTTTTTCTTATACTTAAATATAAGGAAAGCTTAAATGTTAAAAGCAATGGGTACTGGAATATTTAATTACATTGGAAAAAAGTTTGGTCAGAGCCCATCTGTAGTAATTGTAGTTGGTAGTTGGTGGACAGAGAGAAGGAGAATGGCAAGTGGAAACTGCATATGTCTCAGAAGTTGTACAACATTAGCAATCATATTAAAATTCTGATGTACCCCCAACCAAAATGAAAACATCCTACAAAGATGCTATGAACCAACTTGGAAGAATTGAAAACTTACAGATCCACAGAACTAGTTCTGAAAATAGCTGCCCCCAAAAATCTAAAGCTTGGATTGACTAGCAAATAATTAACAGATTGAGGTTAGTGACTTTTCATGTAAATCAAAGATGTCCCCTGGAGAACACTGAATGCTTAAAAATGCTTTTGGGAAAAGGGATGTACCTAAGGGTGGAAAATCAACTCTGGTTAATAAATCAATGAAGGGTTGAACATATTAATGATGAGGTGGACAAAAGGTCTTCAGGTCCTTCTCCTGAAAAGATGAACAAATCATGAGACTCAGTCTCATCCAGCAATCTGGACAAGAGAATCCGTCTCTACCCAGACCATTCTGGCTAGTTTTTCCTTCATAAGTGGTACCCCTCTCTATATTCTAATGGAAGGTTCCAAGGACTGGTGTTTATTTCCTAAGGGCAAGATTTCCCCTAGACAGGGTTCTGTTTGTAAGGTCTCCTAATTCCCATGAAATATCTACAAGCATGTACCCTGATGATTGGGCAATCTCTTCTATCAGCAATGTCCTTCAGATTCTGGCTGAATAGCCTACAGGGAATGGTTTCTGAGTGAGGAAGAGGAAGGGAAAACCTTAATTTAAAAATAATAATTTTTTATTAATATAAGAAAATAATATTTTCTCTCACTATGTTGTTGTTCAGTTGTGTCTGTCTCTTCATAATATCTTTTGAGGTTTTCTTGGCAGATACTAGAGTGGCTTGCTATTTCCTTCTCCAACTCATTTTATAGATGAAACTGAGGTAAATCCAGTTAAGTAACTTGCTCAGGGTCATACATAGTAAGCATCTGAGGCCAAATTTGACCTTAGGAAGATGATTCTATTTGATTCCAGGTCCAGTGCTTGATCCACCATTATAACTAGCTGCCCCCATGTAACCTATACTATTTCTATAATATTCATTTGCCATTTCTTTCCTTGTCATATTTGTTTTGTTTTTATCATTGAAAGTAGGAAATATGTTTTATAATTCTTTTTATCTCACATCACCTAGCACAATACTTTACATATGAATTGCTCAATAATTTTAAATAATCAATTTACTTAGTTCTTTTGAAAAAATTCTTTTTAAAGATTTTTTTAAACTTAAAAAATGGGAGCCTAGATGAAAATTTCATCTAGGCCTTCATTAGATCAGAGATGTTTACATGAAACTATTGTTATACATAATTCTGAAAAAAAACCACTTAAAATGTACTCTTTTAATTAGGAAAAAATATGGCTCTTCCTACATTGTATGTAGTATTTTTTGGACTACAGGATGCTACAGACAGCTTTTATGGAATTGCTAATGACCATAAGGTCATTATATTTCATCTGTCAGAGATATTTGCCTATGCACCTTTTCACAATATTTCAGTTAACATATTGATATGCTCTAAAGTAGTTAAAAATCATTGTCTTTATAGCAAGTTTTTTCAGGTTGTGAAAACAAAAGAAGTTTTAATAACAGTTATTTGAAAACAAAGCAATGTGATTGAACATATATTTTAGCATATTCACTGCTTCTAGTTTCTTTTTTTTTATAAGCAATTTTATCACAAACAGCACTGACCAGTTAATTAACCAAGTGTATCCAACAATTTTGTAATTTTGTAATTTTAGCCAAGAGGTGTGGCCGAGCTAACAATCACATTCTTCTCTTTGGAATTATTCAGAGGCCTCTTGTCCACCTAATGTACACTTCGCTTCCAGAGGAAGCAAAGCTCCTTCACACTCTTCAGTCTGCCAGGGAGCTGTATGCTCCTTCTCAGTTGAGGTATGTGTAAGGGTTAAAGTTGTTACAAGGAATTTTAAAGGGGAAGGTTCTCTTTCCCCTTCTGTGTTCCTAGTAGTGAGAGGGAAAGCTTTGTTTTGGGTTCAAGGAATGTCCTTTTGTACTCCACCTCTCATCCCCTTCTCCCCAACACTCCCCTCCTTTCTTACCCACAGTGAATTCCTAACTATCACCACAAACTATAGCCCTCACTTCCCAAAATCCCTCCCCCCGCCCAGGGTTGTCCTGGTACTAGTCCACAGCAACCCCATAACTGTCCCTTGGCTATGTTCTCTCACCACCTCTTAATATGCAGAAATTAATTAAAAGCTAGGGCCTGGCAAAAGGGGACCATTTCTGTGCTTTAGGTAGAAGTCTTTTTTTTTTGTATTTTTTTTTGTTTAATACTTGCATTGCTTCTATAGCGTAATTATAGCAATATTTAAAATTCACTTCTCATTACAAATATTTGTCAAGGTTTATTTCAGAAACAGTTTTCCTACTTCTTTATACATGCACTCAGACACACTATAAAAACTCATTCAAAAGAAGTCTTTGAAAAAGGGAAAAGTCAAGCTTGGAATCAGAAGACTCATCTTCCTGAACTCAAATCCAGCCTCAGATGTTTACTAGTTGTGTAACGCTGGACAATTCACTTAACCCTGTTGGTCTCAGTTTCCTCATCTGTAAAATGAGCTGGAGAAGGAAATGGCAAACCACTGCAGTATCTTTGCAAGAAAATCTCAGATGGGGTCATGAGGAATCAGACACAATGGAACAACAACTTGTGTTCTGAGTGTTACGTTGTTTTTTGGCTAGTTGGCCGAGGGAAGACATTCCTTCTTTCCACAGAAACATAGTCATAGGTGGACTGATTGTTAGCTCTCCAGTGCTGGCAGCAGGGAATAACATACACATATGTGCAAGAAGAAGCCTACATGAGGTAATTTTGGTAAACACAAGCCACATGTTTACAGTGGACTTTAGAGTATCAGGAACTGTCCACAGATTCCAACCCACCTCATTCCAGAGTCTTGAACTATTCTAAGGATTCTGTTATATCCTTCCTGGTTACTCTGGCAACTAACACTGCTAATGACATGATGCAGAGGCCAGGAAAATGACTTGAGGTGTCATTGCCCCATATTTGCCATTATTGCTACTGGAGATATTTTCTAGTCTGATGGATACTGGCTCCTTCTGAATCCTTAGAAGGTCTCAGTCTGAGTTTTGTTCACAAAATTGGACAAGTTTTGTTGTAGGAATTCCTTGTTCCTGCACTTTAGAGGCCCTCAAGAACTGAGAGTTTGGGATATCTGTTGAGGTACTAGAGGAATGTGATTGTGTTTCTTAATCACTGCTTGTCACAAAGAGAGTAACAGAAGACTCTCTCAAGAGAAGGTAGGCTGAATTTACAACTTAACTCCTCTCTGCCCTTTCTTTTAGGCAGACAGAGTTGAGGAAGTAGATGAAGTTCTAAAAAGTAAGGTACCTCTTAGTCCAGGGATGGGGAACCTTTTTTCTGCCAAGCACCACTTGGATATTTATAACACAATTTGTGGGTCTTATAAAATTAACTACTTTAAAAATTAGACAACTTTATTTTAGTCAAACATTTTATTAATTCACCTCTAAAAAGCTCCTAGATCTATTGAATTTAGAGTCCTTCCTATAGTTGCTGTGATAGTGGCAGACCAAATGATTTCTCAGGCCTTATGCATCCCTCAGATCAGACATTCCCTGAATCTAACCTAGTCCCAGAACAAAGCTTTCCCTCTCACTACAAGAAAGACAGCTAGTAAAGAAAGCTGATGAAAGATTAGAATTGCATGAAGTTAACTTGACACACAGGGCTTGAACCTGAAGGTCAGAGAAATGAAACAATTGGTTTCTATATGAAGGGATAGAGATACCCTGATTAACTTATGAAAATAATTACACTAATGCCCAGAAAAGAGAATATCTCTTTACATTTGCTCAGGTGGGTTTTCTGGCCTTGGAGGCTAAACATCTGTCCATATCATCTACCACAGCTAAGGCATAGGTCCAATGTGCTACTTTAAAGGGGAAAGGCACTATTTTGTGGGTTTACCATAATACTAATGTACCTTCCTTGGAGGAGTCCTGAAAGGGATCTACCCAACTAGATAAGGAAGTCAAGACAGTGTTCCTGAAAGGAGCTCCAAGAACCTCTATGCCATCCTTCTTCCTATGATGGCATCCACTGAAACCATGCAGTCCCTGTTAGACACCAAAGTGAGCCTGAGTGTCCAGTATTTGCCTTTCAAGGGAATGAAGATCACAAAGGAGAGGTAAGGGAATACTAATAATAGAGAGAACACTGATCGGGGCCATGTCCAAAACTGATCATGGCAAAAGGCACAACAGAGTCAGAGGACAAAAGGATCAGCATCTGACAGCATCTGGCAAGTTACCATATATTAGAGAACAAGGGATTTGGGCTTTTCTAACTGGGAAGTTTCAAGCCATAGTCTTCAAAGAAATTCAGGGCCTTATAAAGGTAGTACATGGAAAAGGACAGAGATGTTCCAACATTTGTCAGAGGTTCCAGACCTCTTACAAAGTCCTCAAAAAATTCCATAGGAGCCTGCCACCACTTAAGGGCACTAGGAGCCCTCAGGAGAATCACTTGTTTATGAAACTTATAGTGCTGTGGGACACTGGAAACCAGTAGTATTGGAGTATGCTGCTGAACACTGAATTTCAGGTCAACCTAGTCCCAGGCCATCCTGATATTCAACAGAGCCCCACTAACACCATAAAGGGAATGATAGGTGCCACTACTGAAGACATTCAGATCACTGCAGATCTCATTGTGGGAGAAATTAGAGCATAGCTCTCTTCGGAATCATAATTTTTGACTATTCCATCTTCATTCCCATAACTGGCATGGATGTTCTAAAACATCAGTTGTCCACTTGGACCAAACTTAAGCTATTAGCACTGATCATAGGTAAGATCAAGTGGGAGCCAGTGTCTTTACCCCTCCCCATGGAAATTGCTAACACCCCCACCATATAAACTTAGGCAAGGTGGCTAAGTGGATAGAGACTTTGGAGTCAGGAGGACAAGAGTTCAAATCTGGCCTCAGACACTTGACACTAACTAGTTGTGCGATCTTGGGCACATCACTTAACCCTGATCACCCTGCATCCAAGGTCATCTCCAGTCATCCTGATCCATATCTGCCATTGGACCCAGATGGTTCTGGAGGATAAAGTGAGGCTGGTGACTTAGCACAGCACCATTTTGCTTAAATTAAATTTATGTGCTTGTCATGGCATCACCTTCCTAATGTCATGATCTTCTTTGATAAAGAATGTCTGCATTTCTTTATAAAGAATTTACTTCCTAAAGATGTGATATCCTCAAGGTCTCCCCTTTCAACTCACCAATATGATTTGTCCAGAAAACAAGCAAAGATGAATAGAGACTATGAACTATAGGAATTTGAATAAAGTTGTTCCTCTAATTAAAGCCCTACTATACAATATTATAAAGGTGAGAGAGGACATTCAATCCTCTAGCTGCTCTTGGTTTGCAGTATTTGACTTAGCTAGTACATTTCAATCTTCAGAGTCCCAACTCTAAATTGCTTTAACATTTGAGGAGACACAATATATTTTCACCAGGCTATGCATGGGATATTTGAATAGCCCCACCATTGCCATGGATTGTGGAACTTGGAGGGCATCCTGGTAACAGAGAGATTCATAGATGACACTACAAGGTCAGAAATTCTACTCCTGCTTCCATCCAAACCTACCTTATAGCTACAGTGAGACATCTGACTGGTCATGGTTGTACAATAACTCCCCATAAAATACAAGGTCCCTCACAGTACATGAAATTCTTAGGGTACATGTGGACCCATAAGGTCAGGGACATTCCTACATTGGTCTGAGAGAAACTACACCACAAAGCCACCACTGATGGGGATCACAACATTCAGTAGGCAGATTTGGATTTTGGAGACAAAATTTTTCCCACCCCACAGTCATACTTGCTCCCACCTTTCTGTTCATACCAAAGTTCTCCACTTATCAATGGGATTCAGAACAACACAAAGCTCTAAGTATAATTAAGTATTGCCCTTAGTACCACCAGATGATGACTTCTACAACCACTTCTATGGAGGTGTAGAATCTGTGGACTCATCATAGTGACAAGAAATTGTCAATAGGATTCTGGAGCAAGAAACTCCAGATATTGCTATGGCATTAATCCCTGAGAGACAGGTGCTGGTTGTCCACTGGGCTCTGATGTCCACAGAACCCCTTAATGGGTACTGCAACTCCTATGAACTGAATTACCTATATTGCCCTAGGTTGGAGAAAACACTTTGTTAAAATGGAAATAATCTTTGTAGGATAAAATTTAATTGGGTTCCTAGTAATTGTACATGAACAAGTGGCACAAACCCCATTAGGGCCACTTGTTTTTGGAGACACACAACATCTCCCATTGATCCCTTCACTAAGTGGGACCCATGGTGGAATCAACTGGCAGGTGTTGATAGGCTTGGTTCACATATGGCAGTGCCTCTTGCAACTAACTCCTTGAGGGTTGATGGCAAAGGACATTGATCTAGAAGGCAGACCTGAAGGGTGTTCACCTGACTACAGGGACTTTCTCTATATATAATCTATACTGAATCCTAGGCTGTTACTAATGGATTTGCAGTCTGGTCTGGCAAGTGCCAAGATATCTGGCAGATCCATGGCCAATTGTTAGGGGAAAGCTGAACATTGGAAGTACCTTGCAGAATATGTACAAATCTATCCATCTGGGTCAGTCATGTCTCCACCCAAATAGGAAGGGGTACAGAATAAATAACTCATGTGATTGACAATCCTACATGAACAAAAACTCAGATTGCCCCCATTATTGCACAGGACATAACCCCTATGGAAAGAGGACTTGTGAAATGTTCACATGAACGCTCTTGATATCTAGGGACTGCTGGTCTTACACACTAAGAAGATGAGGTGTGACAGCTTTCACAACATCCACTAACCAGGTCACTAAGGAATGCAAGAGAATATTGCATTCTGCCTCTGAAAACATGGTAGCATTGTTAAGGCAGGCACCTGATCAAATTTGGCAGGTGGACTTTATAGGACCTTTGCCCTTTCAAGTTGGAGCTATTAAATATGCCCTCACCACAGTAGACATTTGGAGAGAGGCGAGATTTAGTGAAGTGGATAGAGTTCTGGGCTTGAAGTCAGGAAGACTCATCTTCCTAATTTCAAATCTCATCTCTGACATTTAATAGCTGTATGACCCTGGATGAGTCACTTAACCCTGTTTCTCTAAGTTCCTTACCTGTAAAAAAATGAGCTGGAGAAGGAAATGAGAAACCACTCCATTTTCTTTGTCAAGAAAACCCTAGAATAAGGTCACAAAGAGTCAGATATGACTGAAATAACTGAACAACAAAAATAATAGACATTCATATGGGACTTTTGCTGATTCACTCATGTAGGAGCCCCACAATCAACAATATCACAACTTGATTGTCAAAGGAAATTCTTGTTCCTTTTGTCTCTCCCATAGCATCCATAGTAGCCTGGGCATGCACTTTATAGCCAGGACCATAAACAGAGGACATTGCTATTTTATGATCTTTCCAATTGCTTGCAGGGCCAGGTTAGTGAACTTATTGAAAAGCAAAATGGATTCCTAGAAAATCTTCCTGATCAAGTTTCTAGGGGGAAACAAGACCCCAAGGGGTACAAAAGTCTTCAGCATTCTGCACACTGAACAACTCCTCGCTGCTCCATGGCTTTTTTAGTCACCAGTACAACACTTACAACCCATCTCCTTTTTCTTGCCTCATTCTACAAGGGCTGAACTCAAATGACACCCCAAGGAAACTATCACCTTTAAGATGATAGAGTGTAAAGAAAGATGAATCAGTATGAGTGGCAGACAAGGGAGCCATGAAATCCTGTAACCATAGAGGAAAGGGAAACACCCGTAATACTAGTGCCACCAGACTTACCATAACAGGTGGTCTAATGAGGGCAGCCCTGAGCAATGATGGCATGCTTCTCTGACCCCTCTCTTCCATGTAACTGTCAATCACAGTGGGAGCAAGGTGGTGAAGAGGGACTGAATAAGCCAATCAGATCAAGAAAGCCCTTCACCCAACAACACCAAGGTGATGGTCTCAGCTCCAACCAAGGGCACTAAGTTTGTATCAGAAGGAAATAAGAACATGTACTCTAACCTTAAAGAAGTCAGTAAAAGCTGCATGGACAGTGTCAAAGAAACTACTCCACTTGGTGATGCAGGGCATTTGTGGACTCACAACTTTGATCATGTTACTTGCAGTCCACTCTCAACTGCTGGACTCATGACCTAAGGGGTAATAACTCTTCATAATGATAGCCCCTAAACCCTCTCTGCCCTGTTCACAGGTCTGAGAGGTCCTCACCACCTCCAAACTGGGCTTCTCCAGCCATCACCTCTTTAATACCTTATTTGCCTGCAGTTCCAGCTAGAAAGGAACTGATTGACTTTCTTCTTTTTCTCTTTGGAGGAGCAGAAAGAACAGAAGGAGATACAGAAGCAGGAGCAGGAGCAGAGGGTGCAGGAGCAGGAGCAGAAGGTGCAAGAGCAGGAACAGGAGACGAAGGAACAAGATGTGCAACTTCAGGAAGTACAGCAGCAAGAGGTGCAACAATATGAGTCCAATGAATAACAGGTACAGCAACTTGGGGTACAGCAGTGAAGCTCACTGAGTAGTCAAGTGGGAAATTCCTCAAGAGGATGCCCAGCAACCTCAGAAACCTTAACCAATGCAGCAGTTCCCCAAGTGCAGGGACAAGGGACCAGACAGAACTGACCAATCGCTAAGGGACCAACCTCCAAATACTGCTAAATATAGCCCTCACAACTGTGTCCATTCCTCTCATCATCTCAAATTTGGGGACATGGAGACAGTCAATGATACCCATTAGGTCCATTCTACCTAAACTGAATACCTTAACCAGGTATTCAGCAATAGGTCATAAATTCTTCTTTCCATAGATCTGACAAGTAAACAATTCCCTAGAAATTGGCTTATGGTATCACACATTATTTTTAAATCATGTACCCATTTTGACCTTATCTTGATAGAGGTATGAGATGTTAGTCTATGCCTAGTTTCTACTATGCTGCTTTCCTAGCAGTTTTAGTCGAATAATGAGGTCTTATCCCAGAAACTGGAGCCTTTGAGTTTATCAAATAGTAGATTGTTATAGTTATTTGCTACATATTTTATGTAACTTATCTTTTCCACTGTTCTATCTCCCTATTTCTTAGTCAGTACCAAAGTTTTGAAAATTGGCACTTCATAATATAGCTTTGGATCTGGTATGGCTAGACCACCTTCCTTTGTATTTTTTTCCATTAATTCTCTTGATATTCTTGACCTTTGGTTCTTCCAGATAAATTTTGTTATTATTTTTCTAGTTTATAAAATAATTTTAATAGTTTGATTGATTTGGCACTGAATAAGTAGATTAAATTAGTTGAAATTGTAGTTTTAAATTATATTACCTTTGCCTATCCATTAGCAACAGATATTTTTCTGATTGTTTAGACCTGATTTTGTGTAGAGTGTTTTGAAATTAGATTCATATAGTACCTGGATTTGTCTTGGCAGGTAGACTCCCAAATATTTTATGTTGTCTACATTTTTTCTGAATCAAATTTGCTGCTGGGCTTTGTTGGTATTGTATACAAATACTGATATATATGTGGGTTTTTTTTATATCCTTCAACTTTGCTATAGTCAATTATTTCAAGTTTTTTAGTGTATTTTCTAAGTAGGCCATCAAATCATCTGCAAAGAGCAATAGCTTTGTTTACCCATTACTTATTCTAATTTCCTCATAATTTTCTTATTGTTATAGCTATCATTTCTAGCACAATATTGAATAATAGTGGTGATAACAGGCATCCTTGTTTCACTCCTGATCTTATTGGGAAGGCTTCTAGTTTATCCCTGTTACATATAGGTCTTTGCTGATGGTTTTAGATAGAAACTGCTTAGCATTTTAAGGAAAAATCCATGTCTTTCTATGTTTTTTTAAGGTAATGGGGTTAAGTGGCTTGCCCAAGGCCACACAGCTAGGTAATTCTTAAGTGTCTGAGGTTGGATTTGAACTCAGGTACTTCTGACTCCAGGGTTGGTGCTCTATCCACTGTGCCACCTAGTTGCCCCCTCTTTCTATGTTTTTAATAAGAATGGGTGCTGTATTTTGTCAAAAGTTTTTCCAACATCTATTGAGATAATCATATAATTTCTATTAGTTTTATTATTTATATGTTCAATTTTTATTTAGAAATACAATAAAAACATGCACAGTATCAAACAGTTAAAACACAAACCAGAATATATTACCAGTAAGGTGACAACAATTCAGCTGGGTGAATTTCCATAATATCTTGTGTAAAAAAAATCAGTTGGCATTTCATATGAATCACATATAGAACCTGGAATAAAATGATTCAATTAAAAAATAAACAATAGCATTAATAGTCAACTTTTTAATAGTACTTAACATTTATCAAGCACTTCACAATCATTACTTAATTTTGATCCTCACAATAACCCTGAGAAATGGGTATCATTTTTTTTCTTTACAGACTAGGAAACTGAAATAAACATAAGATAACTTGTTTGAGCATACACAACTAAAAAAATCTCTGAGACTGCAGTGTAACTCGGGTTTCCCTGATTCATGTAGTTTTCCAGTATTTTTTTTTTTGGCATTTGTTGCCATAATTAATTGCCATTGCTCATTCAGTCATAATCAGAGTTGTCCATGGGATTTTCTTTTTTTTAAAGATTTTCTTTATTTTGTTTTACAATTTTCCCTCCATTATTGCCTCTCTCCCCTCCCCCACCCCCACAGAAGGTATTCTGTTAGTCTTTATATTGGTTCCATGTTATACATTGATCTCAGTTGAATGTGATGACAGAGAAATCATATCCTTAAGGAAGAAAAATAAAAGTATGAGATAGACCAAAGACTATTACCTTCAAATTAGGGGAAAAAACTGTTATCTTTGGTCTTTGTTCAAAGTCCGCAATTCTTTCTCTGGATACAGATGGTATTCTCCATTGCAGATAGCCCAAAATTGTGGTTGTTGCAGTGATGGAATGAGCAAGTCCATCAAGGTTGATCATCACTCCCATGTTGCTGTTAGGGTGTACAATGTTTTTCTGGTTCTGCTCATCCCACTGAACATCAGTTCATGCAAATGCCTCCAGGCTTCCCTGAATTTCCATCCCTCCTGGTTTCTAATAGAACAATAGTGTTCCATGACATCCATATACCACAGTTTGCTAAGCCATTCCCCAACTGAAGGGCATTCACTTAATTTCCAATTTTTTGCCACCACAAACAGGGCTGTTATAAATATATTTGTACAAGTGATGGTTTCACCCTTTTTCATCATCTCTTCAGGATACAGACCCAGTAGTGGTATTGTTGGATCAAAGAGTATGCACATTTTTGTTACCCTTCCAGCATAATCCCAAATGTTTCTACAGAAAGGTTGGATGAGTTCACAGCTCCACCAAAAATGTATTAGTGTCCCAGATTTCCCACATCCCTTCCAACATTGGTCATTGTCCTTTCTGGTCCTATTGGCCAGTCTGAGAGGTGTGAGGTGGTATCTCAGAGATGCTTTAATTTGAATTTCTCTAATAAGTAATGATTTGGAGCAATTTTTCATATGACTATGGATTGCTTTGATTTCCTCAGCTGTAAATTGCCTTTGCATATACTTTGACAATTTGTCAATTGGGGAATGGTTTGTTTTTTTGAAAATTTGACTCAGTTCTCTGTATATTTTAGAAATGAGTCCTTTGTCAGAAATACTAGCTGCAAAAATTGTTTCCCAATTTACTACATTTCTTTTTATCTTGGTTGCAGTGGTTTTGTCTGTGCAAAAGCTTTTTAATTTAATTTAATTTAATTGTTTTGAATGATGTTCTCTGTCTCTTCCTTGGTCATAAATTGTTTCCCTTTCCATAGATCTGACAGGTAAAGTATTCCTTGATCTTCCAGTTTGCTTATAATATTGTTTTTTATGTCTAAATCCTGTATCCATTTGGACCTTATCTTGGTATAGGGTGTGAGGTGTTGTTTTAATCTAAGTTTCTTCCATACTAACTTCCAATTTTCCCAACAGTTTTTATCGAAGAAAGAGTTTTATTTGCAATAGCTGGACTCTTTGGGTTTATTAAATTGTATATTACCATAATCATTTCCTGTTATTGCACCTAGTATATTCCACTGATCCATGACTCTATTTCTTAGCCAATACCAGATAATTTTGATGACTGATGCTTTATAATATAATTTTAGCTCTGGTAAGGCTAAGCCACCTTCTTTTGCACTTTCTTTCATTGAGTCTCCATGGGGTTTTCCTTGGCAAAGATATTGGAGTGGTTTGTCATTTCCTTGTTTTTTCTTATCATCAGACAGAGTTAAGTAACTTGCTCAGGGTCACACAACTAGGAAGTGTCTGAAGTTGGATTTAAACTGAGGTCTACCTGACTCCAGGCCCAGTGCTCTATCTATTGAACCAAGAGTTGCCTACCACAATTAAAAGGAGAATACATTTCACTGCATCATCATTTATTTTCAGGATAAATCTCACCCAAATCAAATGTGAATTTACAATCACAAAATCAAAATCTCAGTTTCCCAGAGCTATCAGGCACCTAAGTTTTAAAATTTGGAGCCCAGAGTTAACAATTAGCTCATTTTAAAAGCTTTCTGGTAGCACTTTTACCTTTTTAAACCCTTTGTGTTCATTACCTAGCCCTACTCTCTTTTTTCCTCAAAGTATTTCAGTTTTAATCTTGATTGAAAGATAAGGAAAAATTCCAAGTGGTGGCCTCATATTCCCTTCTCCTTGCTTTAGAGATTACAAAATTCTAAAAACTGGGGATACACTCCTGAAATGGTCTTCCAGGGGCAGAACACTGAATTTCCTAATCATATCACAAACTATCTAATTATCTTTATTCTCTAGAATTTATCTCTTTTGCAATTTAGCACAAAATTTTGCAATTAATTGCAATACCTTTTTGGATTCCTAAGAATTTGGAAATGTATGGTTTCTAATTTTCTTTTGTGACATTGCTTTGAGTTTATTTAAATAATTCTATCATATAAAGTTTTAAAGTTCTATTTTAGCTTTCCCAAAAGATATTCCTAGTTCCTGATCATCTCCTGCTCTTACCATCATGTGTGAATCTATCCAAGGTCAGTGGGGGTGGGGTTTGGCAATTCCTCTTCATGAACTCTTCAATTTAAATCCTTTTCCATTCTTAAATTTTATTGATTTTTAAGTTTCTCCCTGATTGATTTAAATAAGCTTTTCTTTTTTCATGGTCAAGAAATGGTTAATGAGAGACAGAAAATAAATTTTAAAATGTAAATCAAATAAATATTTTTTTTCTTCACACTGGGATGACTTTAAAACTAGCTGCCTTCTTTCATTATGTTAAAACAAAATCTCTATCACTCTCCAGAGAAAAGCTAAACCAAAGTGTTTTTTATCCCTGAAGTTTCCACAGAATTTAATTCTTATTTTTCCTTAGAATGCATTCTACAGAATGGCACTCCAAAATTCACAAAGATATTTCTGTATATGTTAAGCTTGTTCAAAGTGCCTTTTTAAATAGCACAAAGAGAAGGGGGTGAGTTTCTGCAATTACCCAAGATCCTAAGGGTTCTCTCCTGCAATTTTAAAATGATTGATCTCCAGTCTCCTTAATCTTCAACCTCCAAACCTGCTAAGATAGTTTTTTTAAGTAGCTACCATAATTTGAAGTCTAATTCACTTATAATGCCACAAATTCCTACAAAACAGAAAAGGTTTTCCTTTCTTTGACTATCTGACTTTATCCCTACAATCCCAACATAACCATGGCTGGTGTATCTTGCAGGATTTCTTCTCCTTTTTTTCCTCTCTTTAACCTAATCTTCCAATGAAAGCCTAAAGTGGGAGTTAGTTCCTACTTATTAGGACAGAGAGTTTCAAGTAGGAAACTATGAAACTTCATCTTTCTCAACATTCTAACCTTGTTGACTGCATCTTGTTACAACAATTTTTAAGGCTGACTGAATTTTTCCTTTAGAACTATTTCAAGGTAGCATAATCTCCAAACAATACTAAACATGACACAAAACAAAGATTTTTCTGAATATTTTACAAAGAAACAAAAACAAGAACAAAATGATAAGACAAAGACATACTTTCTAGCCTCCTTATCAACAAGTGAAGGTCTAATCTCAAAGACTTTAATTTACTATAATTAAAAGTCAGGCCACTTTTGGGAACCATTTGGATTTTTATATATTTTGGCACAATTTAAGAGGTCTCTTTTAGTTGCTTCCTCTCTCCTATGTGGGAAGTTCCAAACCAATATGAATTTTTCTAAAGAGGAGTCAATTTAACACCTGACACTGCCCATGGTCTCATGCCAAAAGAAATTTCTCCAAGGAGGATTTCCTTGATATTTTACTATTACTGAATTCATCATTCCCTTAAACAGTATATCTCTTTCTTAGCAGGAGGGAAAGAAAACTGTGCTAAGAAATATCTGCACCAACAAATGTGGGGACTTACCTTAACTTGGAGGATCTTGAGATTGAGGAGAAGAGTCTGACTTCTGGGAGCAGTCTTCTGTAAAGTTTTTGAAAGCCTGTTCTGGGAGGGTCTGAGTCTCGTCTCAACTAGACGGACTTCAGCAAAAACTATGATTAGTGAAATCTGAGATAACTGAGGAAACAAAATTTTGAACTTCAGGGAATAATTAATTATTAAGCAATGATGGCCAATTGCATAACAAATAGGAACCAAGCCTTTTCAGTTTGACACTGGACCTCAAATGCTAGGGAGACATATGTATTGTTGTTCACCTGTTTAGTTAATATCCAGCTTTGTGACAGCTTTCTTGGTAAAGATACTGAAGTGGTTTGCCATTTCCTTCTCCAGTGTGGCCCCATTTTACCAAAGAGGAAGTGAGGGAAATAGAAGTAACTTGCCTAAGATCACATAGCTAGTAAATGCCTGAGGATGGATTTGAACCTACAAACCCAGTGTGCTAACCCTGTAGCTGTCCCTTTTTATGCATTAAAAGAAAACAATTAATAGGATATAAACCAGGAGTGAAAATGGGTGATCTGATTTCTAATTGGAGGAAAGATTGGGGCCCTTCTGAACTGGGAGAGTGATGAATGAGTTTCAAGAGTTAGAAGGAAGGAGAATGAGGAGGTGGGCTTTTCTAGATGTGAAACAGGATGTCTCTATATTCCCACAGTTGACAAGCAGATGAAATTTACAGGAAAATGAAGTCTCAAAATGGAGTACATTTTATAAGATGGAGTCAGTTTGGTTCACAAAACTCCGTTTCTTAGGAGAATTTCTCAAGCACCACACAGGGCTAACCAAAACTCCAAAACTCTGTAAATCTCTTGAAATTTGTGGACCTGTCTTACTACCATATTTTAAAAACCTGGACTATCCATCTCTGACTGACCCAGTATAGAGATTCCTTATCAAAAAGCAATCCCCACATGGCAATGGCCAAAGCTGTTGCCACTGCACAGAACCTTACCCCATACTGGGCACACCACCCACCAGAATTTGAGAGAGAATGATTCATCAGCACAGCTTATTCTTGCCCACTTAACCCCAATAAATCTTTGCAACCAGATGAGGGAAAAACATCTTTAAGCTATGTACTTCTTCAGCCTAACAGAATAAGCCTGTAATATTCCTGACAACATCAAGGGATGTCACAAATTGCTCTGGTACTGTCCTCATAGGATATTTTCAAATAAAGATATGTGATCCCAATGGTCAAACTTGGACTAAATCTACAGACTTCAATATTGTAGTGGTCACCTGGATAAATCATATCCAATTGGCAGTACCATAAGGAATATAGAGGATATACATATATATATATATATTATATATATATATATATATATATATATATATATATATATATATATATATATACTATCAATTCCCCAGAACCTTATCTATACCCACATTTCAATACACTCTTTTTTTTGTTTTTGTTTTTTTAGGTTTTTGCAAGGCAAGCTGGGTTAAGTGGCTTGCCCAAGGCCACACAGCTAGGTAATTATTAAGTGTCTGAGACCAGATTTGAACCCAGGTACTCCTGACTCCAGGGCTGGTGCTTTATCCACTATGCCACCTAGCCACCCATTTCAATACATTCTTGATCAGCTTGTCATACTACATAGTCACCTTAGGGTTGGACCTCACTTTCAACAGGGAAGCTCCAACAGTACCTGTCAGACCCACTAGGCATCTTAAACTGAATTCATTATGCAGGAGGACATGCCCTGATAGTCCAGGAGGCCCATACTGGAATTGTAGGAGAAGAGGTCTTATAGAAGGATGCACAGGTGGCTACCACATGGCAACTAGTGAACCAAATTCAGGACACTGCTAGAAGTCTTGACAAATTAATTGAAGGGCAAAGTTCTTTGTGAAAGGCTGCCCTTTGACTACCTGTCAACCAGTCAGGGTGAAGTTTGTGGTTTTGTAATAGTCTTCATCACAGACCATATAAGAAGTAGAATAAAGACATTCGACATCAAGAACATCTTACCAGAATCTATGAGTATTTTCACTGATCTTTCCTCCTGAATTGTTCCAGGCAAATAGGCATGGTTCCCATGAAGATTCTTTGAAGTTATAGTGATTATTGTGCTTATTGTGATTTTGTTTAAATTACTCCATAGACATAATAGTGTGAGATTATAATAGAGTGGATTGTGTTAAAATTATATCTTGCTCTGTTTCCCCGACACCAACCCTCTGCTGGTCAGTATAATAAATGAGCTTATAAGAAGCCAGGAAATGCATAGCAGGAAATAAGATTGTAAAGGGAAGTCTAGAAGTCACATATAAGCCTTCCCAAAGATCAAAGGAGCAAAATTTCAAAATACCATAGATAAGCCAAAAATCACATTCTGAGACTATGGGCTAAATCAAGGAAAGTCATCTAGTCTTTGTTCTCAGGGTCTTTTTGTCCTATGTTATATAAACCTCAGAAAAGCTCTAGGTATCCACAGTAAGAATAACAGAATATCAAATGACACAGATGATGGTGTACTGACAACTTTCAGATGATTTTAAATAAGTTTTTAAACTAATTTCAAGATGGTGTACGTAAGAATTAGTCTGTTCCTTGCCCAAAAAACCTATAAAAATGAATCCCTGGGGCAGCTAGGTGATGCAATGGATAGAGCACTGGCTCTGAGTCAGGAGGAACTGAGTTCAAATGTAGCTTCAGATACTTAATAATTATGTAGCTGTGTGACCTTTGCCTTGCAAAAATTAAAAAAGAAAAATGAATCCCCATATTCTCTCCCTTCTTCAGCACTCTTCCATCTTCCTCTGGGTCCAAGCTGATGAATATTCCCAACACTAATCCATGAGTTACTTACCTGTACTTCTCCCTCTCCCGATTCTCTTTCTCACACTGTCTGCCTTCCTTCACTACCACCTCCACAACCTCATGCTGTTGGCCTCTGGACTCCTCCCCTTTTTCTACCACTTTTCTGTGTTCTTTCTATGCTATCCAACCTGCACTCTCCGTATTTTATTAAAATGTGATTGAAGCCTCATTTTTCACTGCCCTGGAAAATACCCAAAGAATTGAGCATCTGCCCCATTAGATAATTTCATAAATTAAATATTAATTTATCATATTAGTGATATTTTACCATCTAAAAATAATAAATATAAAATAATGGACTTAATTTCCTCAAATGTGCTCCATTTTCTTAAACTCCCCCTTGTCATAGTTCCAATTCCAAGACTTCATAAATAATAACATATATTTGTATATGTTAAGATATAAAGCAATTTTATACATTCTTTTATTTGACTATCATAACAATCCTCTGAGTAGTAATAATAGCTAACATTTATGTAATATTTTGAGGTTTGTAAGGTGTTTACCTAATTGGATCCTACTAAAGAATAGGTGCTATTATTATCATCCACATTTTACATATTTTATATATTTTACACTGATTCCTCAATCAGCTCAGAGAAATTAAGCAACTTGCTCAGAATTTGAGACAATATTTAACCTAGGCCTTCCATCCATCACTTCTGTGCTATGTTTCAAACCCATCCTTATCCCTCTGTCCACTGTGCTAAGCCTGTTTTATATTATGAGTGTTATTTTATTCAATTTCTTACTTTAAATATAGTGCAAAATAAACTCCCCCAAAACTATCTTTTTTCTTCACCTTGTACTGTATTATTTATTTGTTTTTCTTACTGTTTTTTTTATTTTTTTATGCAGACCGAAGGAACAGCCTCAAGAAGGCTGTGTGTTTTTAACCTATCCAACTCCATTATGGGCAGTGGAGTTTTAGGACTTTCCTATGCTGTAGTAAACACAGAATAATACTGTTTCTATAAGTATCAACAATGGCATGATTTGGCTTTGACATCCATTACAAAATGTTTGCATTTTTAGAATAATGTTTGGAAAATATTTTCGGTAATCAAGAATTTTCTGATTTTCTTACTATTACTAGAAGATATTTAGAAAGCACTCTATTTAAAAATTATATGTCTTGGTGTATAGATATGTGAAGTGTAGGTAGTAAAAAGCATAATTATCCTCATTTTATGAGTTGGAAATTCAGTTATAGAGAGAGAGTGACTTACCCAGGGTTACAGAGCTAACAAGTGGCAAAATTCATGTTTTTTTTTACTTCAAATCTACTACTTTTTCTATGTTACCATAGCTGCTCATGAACTTGACTAATTCATTAGCTCTTTCCCCCCAAATTCTAAGGTCAATGTTTGTTATTTATTAGTCTCAAAATGATTGTTATTTGATTACTTAGAGTTGACCTAGTTATTAAGTAAAAAGGAAAGGGGAAAATCATTTTTAAAAAAGTACCATGCTATGCATCATAATGGTATTTAAAAATAGAAATTTAATATGTGTGTCATCTTTGTCATTTCAAAACTAGTTCATGTAGACCTGGTCATTAGAGCTCAGTAAGAACTATTAGATTCTCTCTTATTTATCTCCTTACTGTTAAATCTCTAGGTGAGCTTCCAACTCTCTATTAGTCATTTTGTTCTGAGCATAATAGAATACAAAATTAAAATAAATTTAAGTAGTTTTGCCTTTTCTTTTGTTGTCCACTATAATTGTTCCATCCATTGAACCTTCTTTTAAAAGTCCCAGAACTGAGTTGTGTAGGAATGATAACTGATTTTCAGTGTCTTTGAAAAGGATATGGAGGTTCTAGAGTCTCAACTCTGTTAATTGAATTCTTCTGGAACTTTGGATGAATCACTTTCATTTGTACCAATGAGACTTCCATCATCCTCTTCACATGAGACCTTTACCTTCCTTTGGACCCATCTGATCTCCAGCCTCTGCTGAGAAGAGAATTGACCTCTCCTTTCATCTCCCATTGCATTAGTCTCTGATGGAAGAGGAAGAAGAGAGTGAATATGGAGTGGGACTTCCATCTCTTGTGGTACAGGTTTGACTTCTGTCTCTGGTTGCATATGACCCCTGACAAAGGAAGAAGAAGAAAGCTAGTAGAAAGCTGGATTTCTACCTCCTGCTGCATTGTCTCCTGCCTTCTCAGGGAAAAGAAAAAGTGATGCAGGGTCTTCCATTTGACTGGATGTCTTCCATCTTGTGCTATACTTGCCTCCTAACTGATCTCCAGCATCTTCTGGGTGGTTTAGTGGCACTTTCTATTCAGTGATGAATGTTCTCATACTTAGTCATACCCTAAAGATTCCAGTGATTCTGAACTCCTGTCATCACCCAAATCTCATTAACTATGCACCATCATCCAATTCCTCATTCTCATCCCCCTCAATCCTCTCACTCCAAATTTCCAACCAAACAGAACCTACTGCCTACACTATAATAGAATGCCTGTTTCATAGACAACAAACTTCCCTTTATCCTACAGCTTTTCCTTTCTCATTTTTTTCCAATTGATGTACCAATTAGCAAGACTTGGCTCATCCCTATTGATACAATCTCCCTAGGTACCCTTTCCAATCCTGGGTGCACCTTCACTCATTTTCTTCAGTTCAGTGATTAAGGAAGATAAAAAATAATACTCTTTGCTCTTTATGGTCACTTCTGAGTTTTGTCCCTATCTCTACCACTTAAAAACTTCTCTTCTTGAGGTGCATCCAATCCATATTTACAGCCATTCAAAATCTTGGTTTCAACAGACCCTTAGTCACTCCTTCACTAAGTTCAGTATCTGAATTCAGTGCAATTTCTCTCTCCTGTTCAATTCTTGCTATCATACTAAGGCATCAGCATACACATTGATTCTCCCTCAAATGCCATAACTATTCAGTTCCTCAACCCATTCATTTCCCATGACCTATTCCTCCACTCCATCTTAACAACATACAAAAATGGTTATACCTTGGATTTTGCCATCTTTCACAAATGCATCACCTCTATTTTCAAGAAGTCTGAAATCCTCTTATCTGGTCATAATCTATTGGCTTTCCATATTTCCCTCTGCCTTCTCTTACTAAATACTATTCTTCATCTACATTGTGACCTCCAATTCCTCCACCCAATTAGACTGTACTGCATCCTACTTTCCCCATCTTGACCCACTGGTTAACCCATTCTTTTTTATATCATCATCATCTTCTCCTGAATCCCTGATCTACTTATCATATCACCCATTGCTCCCTGACAAATCTCAGTCTTAGATCATTCCCAGTATCTTATATCTTTGCTCTTACACACATACTTCTGAACAAAGGTGGAAAAAAAGCCATGCAATTATTAATCTGTAAATATATATTATACAAGATCAACTGATTCCTCATTTGCTGTTAGATAGACCTTCATCTTTCATCAATTCACTCTCCTACCCTTCATACTAACTCTTCCAAACTTTTCCATCCCTTCTCAAATATTCCCCATATATCTCCAATGTTCTCAGTCACCTAATATTTTACAGGAAAAAAATGAGACCATCTGTAGCAAGCTTTCTCTTCTTTTTCTATCCACCACTACTTAGATACCTTCTGCTACTCTTTCCTTCTTCACCCCCAACTCTCATGATGAGTGGACTTTACTTCTTATCAAATTCACCCTCTCCCTGCTCAAGAGATTTTATTTCATCTAAACTCCTCCAATAGATTTTTTCCTTCTGTCATTCCCATTGTCTCACTGATCTATTTCTTCCTTCCCTGCAACCCATAAATATGCCCATTCCTCCCCCATTATCAAAAAATTTTCACTTGATCCTTTCATCCTTGTTATTACCCTGTATTCTGTGGCTAAATTCCTTGATCAAGTCATCTACACTAGGTGGCTCTGTTTTCTCCTCTCATACCCTCTTCTTAACTCTTTACAAGCTGACTTTTGACTACATTATTTCACCAAAACTGCTCTTTCTAAAGTTACTAGTAATCTCTTAATTATAAATTGTAAAATCTAGTAGTCAATCTTCATTCTTCTTGCAGTCTTTGATATTGTTGATTACCAACTTTTCTTTGATACTCTCTTCTCTCTAATGTTTTTGGGACACTACTCCACAGTTTCAGAGTTGAGAATTGCTAGTACTTGTGGCAACAGGGCAGCAAAGTCCCTTCCTGTATAAAGATCAGAATACAGACCAGAGGAGTGAAGAACACACCTCTCCCCAGCTCACACCAATTTGGAAGCATCTAAAACTCACAGACCTCCAAAACTAATTCTAAAAGCAGTAGCATGAAAAAACCTTAAACTTGGGACAGTGCTGCTCCTTCAAATCCTCAGGAGCAGGGAGAGAACCCAACTCTAATATAAAGTTCACTGTCAAGAAATAGATTGGAAAAAAATGAACAAACAATAAGAACAAAAAAGAAATTGGAAGACCAAAACACAAACTCAGAAAAAGACAGTTTTAAGCAAAGTCACAAATAAAAATGTAAATTAAACCTAAATCCAATTCCTAGAAAAACCAAAGAAAAAACTTAGGAAAAAAAGAGTGATACAAGAAAACTACAAAAGAAGAATTAACAGTTTAAGAAAAGAGGCACAAAAATTCATTGAAGAAAAGAACTCCTTAAAAGAGACTAGATGATGCAGTAGGCATACTGGGCTTGGAATCAGGAAGACTTGAATTCAAATCTGACCTCAGAGTAGTTGTGTGATACTAGGAAAAGATCTCAAGCCCTATTTGCTTCAATTTCTCAAATTTAAAATGATACACTGAAGAAGGTAATAGCAAACCATTCCAACATCTCTGACAAGAAAACCCCATGGACAAATCTATGTAGTCACAAGCAGACATAACTGAACACCAACAAAATAAAATTATTAAACAGAATAGGTCAAATAAAAAGGGGGTACAAAAGCACAATGAAGAAATTAATTCCTTAAAAATTAGAATAGGGTGAGTGAAAGTTAATGACTCCATGAGACATCAAGAAACAATAAAATCAAAAGAATGAAAACATATTTGAAAATGTGTAATATCTCACTGGAAAAACAACTGATCTAGAAAATAGATCCAGAATAGAGTATTATCTTTTTATCAAAAAAAAAAAAACTTCCCAGATAGGCTAGAACCAGAACTAGACATCGAAAGAATCTAGAAAGATCACCTCCTGATCATATCCTGAAAAATGCCAAAATGAAAACTCCTAGGTATATTTCAGAACAGAGCCAGAACTCCCAGATCAAGGGAAAATACTTAAAGCATCCAGAAAGAAACAATTCAAATACTGTGGAGTCAAAGTCAGAATTACACAGGATTTGGCAGCTTCTACATGAAAGAAAGGGCTTGGAATATGATATTCTGGAGGGCAAAAGAGTTAGGATTACAACCAAGAATCATCTACTGTACCCTTCAGGGACAAAAATGAATATTTAGTGAAATATAGGACTTTCAAACATTTTTGATAAAAAGACTAGAGCTGAATAGAAAATTTGGCTTTCAAATATATGACTCAAGATTAGTATAAAAAAGATAAACAGGAAAGGGAAATAATAAGGGATATAATAAGGTTAAATTGTTTATATTACTAAATAGGAAAATGATATAAGAATTTTCTCATTATTAGGACACCTAGAAGGAATATAGAATATAATACATATATATATATATATATATATATATACATATATTGCATATATAGACAGAGGTCACAGGTGTGAGTTGAATATAAAGGGATGATATCCAAAAAAAATAAAATTAAGGAATGAGAAAGAAGAATTCCCTGGGAGAAGGGGAAGGGAAAGGAAGAATAGGATAAATTATCTGACATAAATGAGGCAAAAGAAAAGCTTTTACAGTGGAAGGGAAAAGGAAGTGGAGGGGAATAAGTGAACTTTACTCTCATCAGAATTGACTCAAAGAAGGAATAACATACATACTCAATTGGTTATAGAAATCAATTTTACCATACAGGAAAGTAGGAGGGGGAAGGGATAAAAGAAGGAGTGAGTAAAGTGATAGAAGGGAAACAGATTAGGGGAGGGGGTAATCCAAAGCAAAACACTTTTTCTTTTTGGTTTTTGCAAGGCAATAAGTTAAGTAAATTTGCCCAAGGTCACACAGCTAGGTAATTATTAAGTATTTGAGTTCAGATTTGAACTCAGGTCCTCATGACTCCAGAGCTGGTATTCTATCCACTGAGTCACCTACTGCCCCAAGCAAAACACTTTCTGAGGAAAGACAGGATAAAAAGAGAGAAAGAATATAATAAATAGGGGTGAATAGAATAGAGGGGAATACAGTTAGCAATAGTAACTGTGAAAAAAATTTTGAAAGAAGCTTCTTTGATAAACACTTCATTTCTCAAACATATTGAGAGCTTAATCAAATTTATAAAAACAAAATCCATTCCCCAACTTTGGAAAATCAAAAGATATGAATAGATTTCAAATAAAGTAACCAAAATTGTAACCACATGGGAAAATGCTCTAATTCATGATTGATTGGAGAAATGCAAATGAGATATTTATCTCATATCTATAAGATTGGTGAAAGGACAGGAAAGGAAAATGACAAATGTTGGAGGGAATGGGGAAGAATGAGACATTAATGTATTACTGAGATGGAGTTGTGAACTGATTGAATCTTTCTCTAAAGCAATTTGCAACTGTGGCCAAAGGGCTATAAAACTATGCATAGTCTTTGACCTAGTCATTCCACTACTAAGTATGTATCCAAAAGACATAATAAATAGAGAAAAGGACTTATATGTACAAAATATTTATAGTAGCTCTTTTCTTGTGGCAATGAATTAGAAATTGGGGGGACGCCCACCAGTTTGGAATGACTGACAAATTGTGATTTGTAATTATGATGAAATACTATTGTACTTTAAGAAATGATGAGCATTATACTTTCAGAAAAATCTGGAAAGACTTATATGAATTGATGCAAAGTGAAATATATTGTATACAAATTAATAGCAATATTATAAGATGATCAGCAGTGACTAATTTAACTATCCTCAGCAATACAGTGACTCAACACAACTCTAAAAGACTTATGGAAAGACACAAGTCTAAAAGACTTATGACGAAAAATGTTTTCTGTCCTCCAAGATAGAATTGATGTTTGAATACACATTGAAGTATACTTTTTCTTTATTTTTCTGGAGGAGTTTGGATATTTTATCTATATTTTCTTTGACAGTGACTAACATGGAAAAGTCTTGTATGACTATATATGCAAAACATATAGAAATGCTTGCCTTTTCAGTGTGTTGTGGGGAACATATGGGGTGGAGGAAAGGAGAGAATTTGGTACTCAAAGTGTTAAATGAATGTTAAAATTGTTTTTATATTTAACTAGGGAAAAATAAAATGTCAAATTCTGTTTGCTTGTTTGTTGTCTATTTTTTTCATCCATATGCACATATATATTTTTAAGTTAAGAATTTCTTACCACTCTCCCTTTCCACCATTCTCCCCTCAGCAGCAAACAATCAGCTTAACATTGTACATACATATTTTTAATAATCATGTTTATAATTTAGTCATTTGGGGTATGAATTAGGATTAAGGGAAAGAGATACCTAAGAGATAATTCTATGTTCATCAGATTCTGAAGGGTTGCTTTTTCTCTTTTTTCTTTGAGTTTTTTTCCCTTCCTCTAGATGGAGATAACATTGTCCATAGCCAGTCTAATATGGTTGTCCTAGCTCTCTGAAGTCCTGAGAGGAGCTGCTTCCATCAAGGTTGATCATCTCACAATGTTGTTATTAATGTGTACATTGTTCTCTTAGTTCTCCCTTCACTCAGCATCAGATCCTGTAACTCATTCCATGCTTCTCTAGTGTCCAACCATATATGATTCTTTATAGAACAATAATATTCCATAGTATTTGTTATAAATGGATCATGAATATTTACCCTAGAGTGATTAAAATGGTTTTTTAATTAAGACATCGTAATAAAAAGATATCTCTCTCAAGGAGACAGGACTCCAAAACCCCCAAATGCTAGATGTTATACACACTTTCAAAGGCTTTGTTCCTGCCCCTTTGAGCCAATCACTGGCTGGGGTCACAAATCTAGTTGATACATTTGCCCCATATATTTTCCTCACCTTGCTCATTATACTAATGAGCAAGAATAGCTACTTCCTTCATCAGGTAAAAAGGAAAATAGCACAGCCTCCCATTCTGCCTATGCAAAGTTATTTAACCTCTTCCTTTTGTCTTAACTCTCTCCTTCCCATAAACAGGTTGGTAAGTATCTCTTGAGTTTCCACAACTCCAGACATCCAGGCTCTTGTAATGTATTATCCTCATAGACATCTGTGAGATTCTGGCAGTACCCTTTCTTGACCTTATGAAAGTAAAACACATGATTTTTTTCCCACTGCATTCATGTACCATTACTGGTTTAGCCATTCCCCAACTGATGGGCAAACCCTCAATTTCCAATTCTTTGCCACTACAAAAAGATCTGCTATGAATATTTTGGAACATGTGGAACAATTTCCCATTTTTTAATAATTTCTTATGGATAGAAGCCTAGAATTGGAATTGCTGGGCCAAAGGGTATGAACAGTTATATTGCTCTTTAGGCATAGTTCCATATTGCTCTCTAGAATGGTTGTATCCATTCACAATTCCACTAGCAATGAATCAATGTCCCAATGCTCTCACAACCTCTCCAATTTTGATCATTTTCCCTTTTTCTCATCTTTGCCAACCTGATAGCTCTGAAGTGATACCTCATGGTTGTTTTAATTTGCATTTTTCTAATCAATAATGATTTGGAGCATTTTTTCATATGATAACTCTTTAATTTCATTTGAAAATCATTTATTCATATCCTTTGACCATTTATCAATTAGGGAATGCCTTGTAACCCTATAAATTTGATTCAATTTTCTTTATATTTTGGAAATGAGACCTTTATCAGGATTCCCACTTGTGAAGATTGTTTCCCAGTTTTCTGCTTTCCAATTTGATTTTATGATTGCAAAACATTTTTAATTTAATATAGTCAAAATCATTCATTTTGGACTTCACAATGTACTCTAATTTTAGTTTGGTCAGAAATTTGTCACCTTTCCATAGATTTGATAGAGAATTTCTTGGTCTATTAATTTATCTATGGTGTTACCCTTTATGTTTAAATCCTGTACTTATTTTGACCTTATTTTGCATAGGGTGTGAGATGTGGATCTATGCCTAGTTTTTGACATATTTTCCAGTTTTCACCCCATTTTTTGTCAAATAGTGAGTTCTTAGGATTTGTCTAACAGTAGATTGCTGTAGTCATTTATTATAATTTCTTTTGAACCTAATCCACTGATCCATTACTCTATTTCTTAACCAATACCAGGTAGTTTTGATGACTGTTGCTTTATATTATAGTTTTGGATCTGATAGAGCTGGGCCATCTTCCTTTACATTTTTTTCATCAGTTCCCTTGCTATCTTGACATTTTGTTGTTTCACATGAATTTTGTTACTATTTTTTCTAGCTTGGTAAAATAATTATTTGGTACTTTGATTGGTATGGCATTGAATAAGTAATTTAATTTGGGTTAAATGGTCATTTTGATTATATTAGTTTGACTTAACCATGAGAAATTGACATTTTCCCAATTATTTAGATCTGACTGTTTTTGGGTGAAAAGTGCTTTATAATTGTGTTCATATAGTTTCTGGATTTGTCTTGGAAGGTAGATTTCCAAGTATTTAATGTTGTCTATTGTTTCTTTAAGTGGAATTTCTCTTTCTATCTCTTTCTCATGGGCTTTATTGTTCATATATAGAAATGCTGATGATTTATGTGAGTTTATTTTATATCCTCCTACTTTGCTGAATTGTTTCAAGGAGTTTTTAAGATTATTTTCTCAGGTTCTCTAACTATACTATCATATCATCTGCAAAAATGAAAGCTTTGCTTCCTCATTGCCAATTCTGATTCTTTAGATTTCTTTTTTTTATTGCTACAGTTAGTTTTTCTAATACTATATTGAGTATATTGAATAGTAATGATAATGGGAATTACCCTTGATTTTATTGGAAATGCTCTAAGTTTAATCCCATTAAATATAATATTTGTTGATGGTTTTAAGTTAGATACTATTATTTTAAGGAAAACTAGATTTATTATTAATCTTTCTAGTGTTTTTAATAGGAATGGAGGTTGCATTTTATCAAAGGTTTTTTTAGCATCTATTGAGATAATCATATGGTTTCTATTGGTTTTGCAACAATTGATATCTTCAATTATGTTGATTATTTTCTTAATATTGAACCATCCCTGTCTACATGGTATAAATCCTACTTGATCATGGTGTATTATCCTAATAGTAACTTTCTATAATCTAATTGCTAAAAATTTATTTAAGATTTTTGCATCAATATTCATTAGGGTCTATAATTTTCTTTGTCTGTTTTGGTTTGTCTTGGTTTAGGTATCAGCACCATGTTGGTGTCATAAAAGGAAACTGACAGAAGTCCTCTTATTTTTTTTTAATAGTTTATGTAGAATAGGAAATAATTGTTCCTTAAATGTTTGGTAGAATTCATTTGTAAATCCATCTGGACCTGGAGAGTTTTTCTTTTTTTTAATTAAAGATTTTATTTATTTTGAGTTTTACAATTTTCCCCCTATCTTACTTCCCTCCCCCATCCCCCACAGAAAGCAATTTACCAGTCTTTACATTGTTTCCATGGTATACATTGATCCAAACTGAGTGTGATGAGAGAGAAATCATATCCTTAAGAAAGAAATATAAAGTATAAGAGATAGCAAGATCAGACAATAAGATCAGTTATTTTTTTCTAAATTTAAGGTAATAGTCCTTGGTCTTTGTTCAAATTCCACAGTTGTTTCTCTGGATACAGATGGTATTCTCCATTGCTGTGAGCCCTAAATTGTCCCTGATTGTTGCACTGATGGAATGAGTGAGTCTATCAAGATTGATCATTGCACCCAAGTTGCTGTTAGGATGTACAGTGTTTTTCAGTTTCTGCTCATCTCACTCAGCATTAGTACATGCAAATTCCTCCAGGTTTTCCTGAATTCCCATCCCTCCTGGTTTCTAATAGAACAACAGTGTTCCATGACATACATATACCACAGTTTGCTAAACCATTCCTCAAATGACGGCCATTTACTTGATTTCCAATTCTTTGCCACCACAAACATGGCTGCTATAAATATTTTTGCACAAGTGATGTTTTTTACCCTTTTTCATCATCTCTTCAAGGTATAGACCCAGTACTGGTATTGTTGGATCAAAGGTTATGCACATTTTTGTCACCCTTTGGGCATAATTCCGAATTGTTCTCCAGAAATGAGTTCAGGATGAGTTCACAGATCCACCAACAATTTAATAGTGTACAAGATTTCTCACAACCCTTCCCACAATGATCATTGTCCTTTCTGGTCATATTGGTCAGTCTGAGAGGTGTGAGGTGGTACCTCAGAGAAGCTTTAATTTGCATTTCTCTAATAAGTAATCAATTAGAGTAATTTTTCATATTGCTGTGAATTGCTTTGATCTCATCTGTAAATTGCCTTTGCATGTCCTCTGACCATTTGTCAAATGGGGAATGACATTTTTTTGAAAATTTGATTCACTTCTCTGTATATTTTAGAAATGAGTCCTGTGTCAGAAACATTAGTTGTAAAGATTGTTTCCCAGTTTACTACATTTCTTTTGAACTTGGTTACAGTGGTTTTGTCTGTGCAAAAGTTTTCAAATTTAATGTAATCAAAATCATCTAGTTTGCTTTTAGTGATGTTCCCCATCTCTTCCTTAGACATAAACTGCTTCCCTTTCCATAGATCTGACAGGTATACCAGCCCTTGATATTCTCATTTGCATATAATATTGTTTTTATGTATAAATCCTGTATCCATTTGGATCTTATCTTGGTATAGGGTGTGAGATATTGGTCTAATCTAAGTTTCTTCCATACTAACTTCCAATTTTCCCAACAGTTTTTATTGAAGAGTGTTTTTATCCCAATACCTGGACTCTTTGGGTTTATCAAACAGCAGATTACTATAATTGTTTCCTGGTATTGCACCTAGACTATTCCACTGGTCCTCCACTCTATTTCTTAGCCAATACCAGACAGTTTTGATAACTGATACTTTATAATATAATTTTAGATCAGGTAGGGCTAAATTACCTTCTTTTGCACTTTTTCATTGAATCCCTGGAAATTCTTGACTTTTTTATTTCTCCATATGAATTTACTTACAGCTTTTTCTAACTCATTAAAGTAATTTTTTGGAATTTTGATTGGTAGGGCACTAAACAGGCAGTTTAGTTTTGGTAGAATTGTCATTTTTATTATATTGGCTGTACCTATCCATGAGCAGTTGATGTTTGTTTAAATCTGATTTAATTTGTGTGAGCAGTGTTTTAAAATTGTTTTCAAAAAATTTCTGAGTCTTCCTTGGCAAATAGACTCGCAGGTATTTTATTTTGTCTGAGGTTACTTTGAACGGGATCTCTCTTTCTAGCTCTTCCTGTTGCATCTCGCTAGTTATATATAGAGAAGATGAGGATTTATGAGGGTTTATTTTATATCCTGCAACTTTGCTAAAATTGCTAATTGTTTCCATTAGTTTCTTGGATGATTTCTTGGGATTCTCTAGGTATAACATCATGTCATCTGCAAAGAGTGAGAGTTTTGTTTATTCCTTCCCAATTCTAATTCCTTCAATTTCTTTTTCTTCTCTTATTGCTGAAGCTAACATTTCTAATATGGTATTGAATAGTAGTGGTGATAATGGACATCCTTGTTTCACCCCTGATCTTATTGGGAATACCTCTAGCCTCTCCCCATTGAATATAATGCTTGTGGATGGTTTCAGAATAGATACTGATTATTATTCTAAGGAACAGTTCATTTATTCCTACAATCTCTAGTGCTTTTAGTAGGAATGGGTACTGTATTTTGTCAAAAGCTTTTTCAGCACCTATTGATATAATCATAAAATTTCTGATAGTTTTGTTGTTGGTATAATTAATTAAACTAACAGTTTTCCTAATATTGAACCAACCCTACATTCCTGGGGTAAATCCTACTTGGTCAAAATGTATTATTCTAGTGATAACTTGTTGTAATCATTTTGCTAAAATTTTATTTAAGAATTTGTATCTATATTCATCAGGGAGATAGGCCTATAATTTTCTTTTTCTGTTTTAACTCTTCCTGGTTTAGGTAACAGCACCATATTGGTTTCATAGAAAGAGTTAGGCAGAGTTCCATCTTCACCTATTTTTCCAAAGAGTTTATATTGAATTGGAACTAATTGTCCTTAAATGTTTGGTAGAATTCTCTTGTGAATCCATCAGGCCCTGGAGATTTTCTCTTAGGGAGTTCAGTAATGGCTTGTTGAATTTCTTTTTCTGAGATAGGGTTGTTTAGGTATTTAATCTCCTCTTCATTTAACCTGGGCAACTTACATTTTTGTAAATATTTATCTATTTCACTTAAATTGTCAAGTTTATTGGCATAGAGTTGGGCAAAATAATTATGAATTATTACTTTAATTTCCTCCTCATTGCTGATGAGTTCACCTTTTTTCATTTATGATACTAACAATGTGGTTTTCTTCTTTCTTTTTTTGAATCAAATTGACCAGAGGTTTATCAATTTTATTAATTTTTTCATAAAACCTCCTCTTGGTTTTATTTATTAATTTGATAGTTTTTTTGCTTTTGCTTTTATTAATTTCTCCTTTAATTTTTAGAATTTCTAATTTGGTATTTAATTGGGGGTTTTTAATTTGTTCTTTCTCTAATATTTTTAGTTGCATATTTAGTTCATTGATTTCCTTTTTCTCTAATTTATTCAAGTAAGCATTTAAAGATATAATATATCCCCTGACAGCCACTTTGAATGAATAGTATCTTGTTTCATTATTGTCATTATCTAGGATAAAATAATTAATTATTTCTATAATTTGTTGGTTGATCCACTCATTCTTTAAAACAAGGTTATTCAATTTCTTCTGATTAGTTCTGGGTCTAAATCTCCCTGGTCCAATATTGCATATTGCTTTTATTGCATTGCGATCCAAGAAAGATGTATTCACCATTTCTGCCTTTCTGCAATTATTAGGTTTTTATGCCCTAGTACATGGTCGAATTTTTGTATAAGTTCCATGTACTTCAGAGAAAAAAGGTATATTCCTTTCTATCTCCATTCAGCTTCCTCTATAATTCTATCATATCTAGGTTTTCTAACAATCTATTTACCTTCTTAACTTCTTTCTTTTATATTTTATGATTCGATTTATTTAAATCTGAGAGTGGGAGATTGAGGTCTCCCACTAGTAGAGTTTTGCTGTCTGTCTTCCTATAGTTCTTTCCACTACTCTTCTAAGATTTTGGATGCTATCTCATGGGGTGCATATATATTCAGTATTGAAATCACCTTAGACATAAGGTAACTTTTAAGAGGATATAGTTTCCTTCCTTATCTCTTTTAACACTATTTTTGCAGCTGCTTTGTCTGAGATAGGGATTGCTACCCCTGCTTTTTTTTCACTTCAGCTGAAGCAAAATATATTTTGCTCCAACCTTTTACCTTTACTTTGTATACAACTCTTCTTCAAATGAGTTTCTTGTAAGCAGGATATTGTAGGATTCTGGTTTTTAATCCACTCTGCTATTCTCTTATGTTTTAAGGGAGAATTCATCCCATTCAACATTCAAAGTTCTAATTACTAACTCTTTTTTGCCTTCCATGCTATCTTCCCTCTGTTTGTATTTTCCCCCTTTTTCCCCTTTATCTGTATTCCCCAGTATTTTGTTTCTGAATACCACCCCCTTCAGTGTGTTTGCCCTCCTATATCCACCCTCTTCCCCTTCCTTTCCCCTTTCCCTTTTTCCCTTTTCCCTTCCCCTTTCTTCTGTTAGTTCCCCCTTTTCTCCCCTTCCCTTTCTCTGACCCCCCTCCCCTTTTCCCCTTTTAATACTTGAAAGTTAAGATGTTTTTTAAGTGGCTGTATATGTGTAAGTTAACTTTAGGCCAAGTCTGATGAGAAGAAGATTCAGGTGTTTCTCATCTCCTCCCTTCTTCCCCTCTATTACCATAGATCTTTTATACTTCTTAATGTAATGAGATTTACCTCATTCAACCCCTTCCCACCTCCTGTCTCCTTCCTTTCCCCCTTTTTAAGGAGGAAGTGTTTTTAAATCATTCTGAGTCATAGAAAATCCTGAATATCCCTCACTTCTGACTAAGTTTATTCTCTCTATAGAGTTACAATTCTTGAGAGTTATTAAAGTCTTTCTCCCAAGTAGGGATATAGCCAGTTTCATCCCATTGGGTAGCAGTCTCATGGATAAGTCATGAGTGTACATGATTTCTGGCTAAGTGTATTCTCTCTGATAGAGTTACAATTCTTAAGAGTTATGAGACTCTTTTTCCCATACTGAGATATAGCCAGTTTCTTCTTATTGAATAGCAATTTTTTTCTTTACCCCCCCCCTTTTTTTACCTTTTCATGTGTCTCTTGAACCTCTTGTTTGATGTCTAAATTTTCTATCGAGCTCTGGTTTTTTCATCAGGAATTGTTGGAAGTCTTCCATTTTGTTAAATGGCTATCTTTTCCCCTGTAAGAGAAGGCTCAACTTTGCCAGATAGTGGATTCTTGGCTCCCTTGCTCTTTGGAATATCTCATTTCAAGCCCTTTGATCCCTTCATGCTGATGCAGCCAGGTCCTGCATAATCCTTACTTTGGCTCTTTGGCATCTAAATTGTTTCTTTCTGGTTGCTTGCAGGATTTTCTCTTTTATCTGATAGTTCTGGAATTTGGCCACAACAATCCTTGGTGTTTTCACTTTAGGATCTCTTTCCAGAGAGAAGTGATGTATTCTTTCAATAACTATTTTGCCCTCTGGTTCCATGATATTAGGGCAATTTTCCATCACTAAATCCTGTAATGTTAATTCTAGGCTTTTTTTTTTTCTCTTCAGTGTTTTCAGGAAGACATACAATTCTCAGGTTTTCCTTCCTCAATCTGTTCTCAAGGTCAGTGGTTTTTCTGATGAGGTATTTTACATTTTATTCTATTTTCTCCATTTTTTGGTTTTGTTTAACAGGCTCTTGCTGTCTCATAAAATCATCAGTTTCCAGACTCCATTTTTGTTAGAGAAGAATTTTCTTCATTTACCTTTTGCAACTTCTTTTCCAATTGGTCAATTCTATTTTTAAAAGAGCTTTCCATTTGACCAATTGAGGTTTTGAGAGAATTATTTTCTTTTTGCATTTGAAAATCTGAGAGAATTAGTCTCATTTTGTATTTGCCCAATTGTATTTTCCAATGATTTGTTTTCTTGTTGCAAGGTGTTAATTTTCTCTTGGGTTTCTTTTCCCAAATTTTCCAATTGATTTTTAAACTTCTTCCTTATTTCTTCAAGGAAGTCTTTGAGTGCTGGAGACCAGATCATATTCTCCTCAGAGGTTCTAGGTCTCTCTGAGTTAGGGTCTTTTCTTTCCAAGAATTTTTCTATGGAGCCTGGTGCTGGTTGCTTTCTCTGGAGTGTCTGTGACCTTGATTGAAGCCTTCTCCCTTGGCCTGGAGGGAGTGATTGAAGCTGTTAAATTATTTTGTCTTTGATCAATTGTGGACTGTACCCTGGGGTGAGCTAATCACTATTGTCAGGTGAGATAGTTCTGCTGCTCACACACCTGCACCTAGAGCAAATCTGTAATAGTGTTTGTCCTGGAAAGAGGCTTCAGCTGAAATGGAGGTGTGACCCCAGGAGCCCAGAGTTGATGTCTTCAGCTCTCTGTCACCAGAACTCTCCCTCCATCCCTGCAGGCAAGCTCCGGAGGGTCAGCACCATAACCAATACCTGTACTCCCTAGTTGACCCAAGCCCCCAGGGCTGACCAGGCTCTAGCCCAGCTGCTGATCAAGTCCATCAGATTTTTGGGACTTTCAGACTTCCAGGTTCCAGCTCCTCTTCTAATCAGGCTAATCCAAGGCTAATCCAGGCTCCCAAGCTCTCACCATCCTGTGCTCCAGGCAGAATCCTGCCCTCTATGCTGGGATTTACCCAGGATTGAAGAAGACAAATCTGAGGTGGTTGTTCTTTCTCCTGCCTTTTCTTTCAGGGTTTTGTTGAATGGATTTCTGTTAAGAGGTTTGTTTCATATCATATATGGGGGAAGATCAGGAGATTTTAGAATGGTGCCTATCTTCTCTCTGCCATCTTGGCCCCAAAAATGTATTCTATTTTTTTTAGTTTTCATGAGGCAGTGGGGTTAAATGGCCTGCCCAAGGCCACACAGCTAGGTAATTATTAAGTGTCTGAGGCTCCAGGGCCAGTGCTCTACCCACTGTACAACCTAGCCACCCTAAAAATGTATCTTAATGTAGATTTTCAAATCTGCTTAAAAATCCAATTTCAAAGATTTTTTCTTTCTAACTAATTTTAACAATTCCCCACTCTTGTTTTAGGTTCCTTTTTGCTTCTGCAACAGTCCTGACTGGTTATTCACTCCATCTTTTGTTGGTCTGTTCAAAGAGGACAGGTAAGTTGAGACAAGATCCAATTTAGTTGAGTGGAAAGTCAGAGGGAAAGACTTTCAAAATGACAGTGTTATTTGAATTTCCTTTTCCCTTTCAGCAACTTGATTATGTAGAAACAGTAATTGGGACAGCAGTAAGGAAACTCCTTTGGTGCTTACCTGGGGCCAAGGCAATATGCAATATCAATTGCATTATTTCTGTGTACATTAAACAAATGAGGACTGCATTTTAAAGGAAATTTTCAATTAGGCTCATTTTTCTCAGCTGGAGATTATTTTATTTATAAGAATTCCACTTAGTCTGTACCAGATATAAGAAGTACCCCAAGTCTTCAAGTTGCAATCTCCAAATTTTAACAGGAAATGGATTTATTCATTCCTCATGGGCATGTTCCAAAGAGAAAATATTGCTTCTTAGCTAATCTGGAAATGTCTACTATTGAATTATCTGAAAAGAGAAATCCCTGAAGTATTAATTTTCCAGTTTTGTTCCATACTGAATCATATTTGCATTATATTTTCAACATTAGCCTGAGCATTTGGACACTTGTTATTATACACAGACTATTACAAAAATCTACAACATTTGGTTCTAAAATGAGGATCCAACTGTTGTTTTCTTTGAGCTCTAAGTTTTAGACAATTGAGCATAAGTGATAAAGAAATGTGAGTAGGATTTTTAAAAAATGAATCCGTTTTCCCACAACTATTTAGATTAGCACATTAAATGCTTGAAATTTCAGTCTGTCCCCATTGTCCTCTGACAGACATATTTGTCTGTCTCCTTTTTTTGTCTTTCTAAGTATTTTGATGATTGGATTTTAAGTGCTATGACTTCTCTGAGCACTCCAAATAAATTCTTTTATTTATCTAGCATGGTCCTTACCATTAAGAAAAAACATACCAGTCCAAAAATAACAGGAAAAAAACACATAAACCCCAATTCCATACAATTTCAATTAGTCAGTCAAAGCAAAAACCTCAAAATAGTTTGATTATTTGAACTATTTAAATCAAAATACTTTGGAGGGGGAGAGTAGTATGGGGGTGGGGGTGGGGGTGGGAACAAGCATTATTATAATTGTATCAGTCCTCTACTTCATTTTTACTAGATAGACTCAGCCTAGAAATAAAATTTACAAAAAAGTCCAAAATAAAACACTGTGTATTTGAAAGAATTACAAAATTGACCTATTAGATCACTTTTTATGTTTTTACAGCCAATCAAAAGAGAGAAATGTGATCACTCTTGATACTTAAATATTTTTAATGAGGATGGGTCTTGGTTGTTTTGATTTTATGACTTCTGCCACTTTTTATAATTCCTTAAATTCATACAGGATGTTTGAATTTTGAACAAATGGGTGAGAAACTCTTAGGCATCAAAGGGAAGTATACCATATTTATAACAAGCTTCCTTCAGTCCTTGGGAGGTAAATGCAAAACAATCTCCTCCCCTTGTCTCACTGCCCTAACCCCACTAATAAGAGTGTCTCTGTTCTTACTTTTAACATGGAGTAGTTAAAAATATTTTTTCCTTTTAGTTGTTGTATTTGGGTGGCCTCATCAATTTAATGTGACAAAACCATGGACATTATCTGCTCTTAAATCTAAAATTATATATGATGTTTAACATAGATTAGACTCATCTTTTGCTTATAGTCAGTTAAATTGTTCGGTTCTTAAATTTTTTTATCTTAATGAATCTATTTAAGAACAAGACTTTGTACCCTTTTGTACAGTTTGCAGCATGAACTATAGTATCACCTTTGTAAAAAAAATATTCTTAATTTCCTCTTTAGCCATGATGAGCTACCTTTTATAATAAAAAATGAACTACCCTGTGTCTTGAAAGTTCTGATAGGAAAGCCAGAAGAATTTTCATAAGTTAAAAAGCTATTTTTTCTGTTCTAACTTTAAATTTATTTATGAACTAGTCAGAGTTTTGATCTTATAAACTTCTAATTGACTGAAATTTTAGTATTCTGATTTAGGATGAGAAAAATAAAGGGAAAAGAGAGAGGTGCTTTGTTAGAAAACTTAAGAGGTTTGGGAAATGGAAACTTACTTAATAAACAACAAAAGGATTTGCTGGAATTTTCTAGGACCCTAAACTGAAACCTGTGCTTAGTTTACATGAATTTAAATTTATTGCAATATTTTCAACAGACAACAGCTTGCAAAAATAGAAGACATATGCACTTGGCTGAAGAAAAGACATTGCATGTTAGAAATGAGTATTTTATATGATCTGAACCTTCTCCCAAACAACTATTTTGCACATGTCAGACCTACAAATCATACTTTGATTCCATTTTGTTTAGAAATTCCATTTCACTGTTATTTGTTTTTCTTTTTTCTTCGAGGGAAAATCATAGAAGCCTGTAGTTCTAAACCACTCATTCCTAAAATAACATGCTACATATAGGGAAGCAAAATTGAATTAAATATATACCTCTCATGAATTTTTACCTGCTGACATTAGCTTTACAAAATAAAATAAAACAAAACAAAATTTCTTTTCAAAAATTATCTGTATGTATGTCTTATAAGCTGAATGTACTTTTAATTTTGAAATCATTTTAATAATTCAAAATGAATGCTTTATTTCTAACAGTGGGAAAGAAAAGAGGATTATTAGAAAGGTAAAATTATATTGATGACTTAAATCATGTAAAAAAGAAAAGGAAAAGCACTATAAAATTGTTATTTGAATGAAAATAAGTTTCTGACAAAATTCTTTTTATATTTGAAATATCTTACAGATCATGGTATGTGGATGGTGGATTTCTTATGGTAATGGTTACCTTTATAATTATTTTTCCTTTGTCTCATGAAGAACTTAGGTAAGGAAAGATTCTGTATTACCATACTTCTAATTATACGTAAATGAATTAAAGACTCAGAAAAATGCAGTCATTTTCATGTCTTTTTACCAGTATAAAGAGAAAACATGAATTTAGATTCAACCTTGAAAATTTGTGTCCTCTGCTATAGCTTATCTTTTATATACACCAGTCTTCCTCATTTTTCATTCCTATAACATCTCCCTTCATTGTCTCCTTTTTTTAAAAAAAAATATTTATTTAATTTTTTGCAAGGCCTTGGGGTTGAGTGACTTGCCCAAGATCACATAGCTAGGTAATTATTGATTGTTTGAGGAAAGATTTGAACTCAGGTCCTCCTGACTTGAGAGTTGGTGTTCTATCCACTGTGCCATCTAGCTGCCCCCTATCTCCTTTTTAGATGAAGAAGTGACCCTCTGCTTGACAAAAACCTCTGCATGTGTCCTTGATCATAACTTCTCTAGCAAATTGTTCCCATTATCATTTACCTTTAGAACTTTCATATCTTTTGTCTTCTTTCCTGTTGTCTGCCAAGCATGGCTTATTTTCTTCATCCCTAAAAATCTTCACTTGACCTGATCATTCACAATAACTATTTTCCTATATTTGTCCTTCCCTTCATCATTAAATTTCCTAAAAATCTGTTTATAATTGGTCCCTTCATTTCTTTCCTATCTATTCCATACCCTTTGTATTCTGGTTTCTGATCTTTGCAACTGAAAATGCCTTCTTTAGAGTTATCAGTCATGCCTTAATTGACATAGCTAGCATACTTTTCTTTATCCTGATTACTCATGGTTGAACTCACTGTTGAACACCACTTTCTCAATATTCTCTCCTCTCTAGATATTCATGACAGAGCTGATTCTGACTGTTCTTAAGTCAATGAAAAACTTTGCAATTTCTTCATCCATGCCATACAGTGAGTTTCCATGAAGTTTTTGTCCTACCCTCCCTTCACGTTGTGATATATACTATTTCAGTTGGAGTTCTTATTGGCTCGATTATCATCTCTGGGCAGATGTTTCCCAGATTTTTATATCCAACCCTAGCCTCTCTGGTAAGCTACTGTCACTCATCTCTTGTTGCTTTCTTGATATCTCAAAATCAACCTGTCTAAACAAAACTCATTCTTTCTGCACCCAATGCTTTTCCCTCTTCTGAACTTTCCTTTTACTTTGGAAGGCACCATCATTCTCCCAATCACGTAGACTCACAAACTCAATTCACTGTTGACTCCTCACTCTCATTTCACATGTCTAATTTACAGAAAATCTTGTTATTTCTACATTCACAATACCTCTCATGTGCATCTCTTCTTTTCTGTTGAAACAGCCAAACCCCTAGATCATCCTTTATCACTTATCTCTGATATAATTGCAATAGTCTTCTAAAGGTTTCTGTCTCAAATCTTTCCCCACTCTTATCCATCCTTCAATCAGCTGCCAAAGTGGGGTTTTCCCCCTAAAACGTAGGTCTGGACCATATCACTACACTGTCACCATTCAAGGAATTTCATGAATGCATTCCTATTTTCTTCAGGATCAAATATAAACTCCTCTACTTGCCATTCAAAACTGTACCTAATCTAGACTTTTCCTACTGTTTTAGCTTACCTATTCCTATCTCCCTCATGCACTCTTATGATCCAGATACATTGATCTACATGCTTAGAATGCTCTACACTCCCTCAACTGGATCTCTTCATTTTTTACATAATTACATTTTTTCCAATAACAAATATCTACTTTCTCTACCTTCTGTCTCCCACTATTGCAAAAAAGAAAACAAAAACAAAACATTTTAAAGAGATGTGCAGAGTTAAGCAAAATAAATCCTCACATTGATCCAATTCAAAAAATATATGTCTCTCTCTATAATATTTGTTATTATTGTTCTGGTTCTACTCACATCACTCTATCATTTCATACAAATCTCAGGTTTTTCTGAAACAGTGCTTTTCATAATTGCTTCAGCACAACATTATTCCATGTATTCATTCATATAACATAATTTTTAATACATTTGTCAATTAATATAGTTTCTAGTTCTTTGCTATCCCAAAATAATTGCTATAGTTTTATACCTATTTCCTTCTTTCTTTGATCTCTGAAATGTTGACATTGCTGTAGTGTGAATAATATCTTTTTGAATATAGCTCCAATTTGCCTTTTAGAATAACTGAGACAATTTTCAAATCTACTCGTATTGCATTAATATGCCTGTTTGTCCACTGCAGCCTCCAGCATTTGAAATGTGTCCCTTTTTTTGGCAAAGATGCCAGTCCCCATGGGTATGAGATGGAAACCTAGAGTTGATTTAATTTACAATATTCTAATTATTAATAGTTTGAAGCATTTTTTTGAGTATGGTTCCTGGTAGGTTGAATTTCTTTCTTAGAAAACTTTTTATTCACTTCCTCAATCATTTATTAACTTATTAATATTTATATTCAATTTATATTATATTCAATCATTTATTAACTATTAGCTTATTCTTACAAGCTTAGAAATGAGTGCCTTATCAGGACACTCACTGCAAAGCTCTTTCCCAGTTACCTGCTTTTCTCCGAATTTTGACTTCATTAATTTTGTTTGTACAAAATTTTAATTTAATATAATTAAATTGCCCATTTAATCTTTTTTAAATTTTAATAATTTCCCCCAATTACATGTAATAACAATTTTAGCATTCTTTTTTCATATTTTGTGTTTGAAATTCTTTTTTATCTCCTCACTGAGAAAGCAAGCAATTTGATATAGGTTATTCATGTATAGTCATGTAAAAACACATTTCTATGTAAGTAATTCTATGAAAGAAAACAGACAAATTTTTTAAAAACCTAAAATAAAGTAAAGAAAAAAAGTATCTTTAATCTGTGTTCAGACTCTACGAGTTCTTTCTCTAAAGATGGACAGAATTGTCTTTATTGTATTTCTGAGAATAGCTAAGCCATTCACAGTAGATCATCATACATCATTGCTGTTACTGTGTACTATGTTCCAGTTCTGCTCATTTCCTTTTGCATCAGTTCATGTAAGTCTTTAGTATCCTGATTGTCATTTCTTGTCATACAATAATATTCCATCACAATAATATGCAATTTGTTCAGTCATTCCTCAACTGATGGATCTTCCCTCAATTCCCAATTTTTTGCCATCTCTAAAGGGGTTGCTATAAATATTTAGTATATATTTTTGGTTTTTATCTCTTTGGGATATATGTCCTTTGATAGATCAAAAGTTATGCATGGTTTTATAGCCTTTTAGTCATAGTTCCAAAATGTTTTCCAATATCATTTCCAGTATACATCAGTATACATCTTTAAAAATATTGCATTAGTATTTTAATTTTTCCACGTCCCCTGCAACATTTATCATTTTCCATTTCTGTCATATTGGCCTATCTGACAAGCATGTAGTGATAGATCAGAATTATTTTAATTTGCTTTTCTCTAATCAATTGTGATTTAAAAGATTTTTCCATGACTTTTTAGATAACCTTGATTTCTTCATCTGAAAACTGTCTGTTCATATTCTTTGACTATCAATTAAGAAATTTATTTCTATAAATTTGGCTCTCTCTCTCTCTCTCTCTATATATACACACACACACACACACACACACACACACACACACATATATATATATGAGAAATAAGATCTTTATCAGAAAATTTGATATAAAAATGTTTTTAACAGTAATGATTATTATGTTTTCCCCTTCCATTCTATTTATCCCATCATTCTCTCTTTCTCCTTTCACCCTGTCCATTCTAAAAAGTGTTTCACTTTCACTTCTGACTTTACCTCCTCCATCAGTTACCCCCTTCTTCTCTTCTTTTCCCCTTTTACTTCCTTATGATAAGATAGATTTCTATATTCAACAAAGTCATGTATATTATTCCCACTTTGAGTCTATTCCAATGAAAGTAAAATTTATGAATTCTCCTTGTTTCCACTACTTCCCCCACCTTCCTCTCCACTGTAAAATCTCTTTCATGTCTATTTTATGTAAGATAATTTATCCAATTCTACTTATCCCTTCTCCTTTTGCCCAGTGACTTCTTTTTTCTCATACCTTAATTTAATTTTTTTAGATAACAACTGTGTAATATTAAACTCACAACTATACCCTCTGTCCATGTATAACTCTTTCTAACTACCTTAATGAGTTGCAACTACCTTAGGAGTTACAAGTATAATTCTCCCATGTAAGAATGTAACAAAATTTATTCCCTTTCTATTTTCTCTTTCCTATTTGTCTTTTTATGCTTCTTTGGAATCCTGTATTTGAAAGTCAGATTTTCTACTCAACTCTGATCTTTTCATAAAGAATGCTTAAAATTTCTCAATTTTATTAAATATCTATTTTTACCCTTGAAGATTATACTCAGTTTTTCTGGTAGGTAATTCTTGTTTGTAATCCTAACTCCTTTGTCCTGCAGAATATCATATTCCAAGTCCTCTGATTCTTTAGTGTAGAAACTGCTAAATCTTGTGGTTTTTCTGACTGTCACTCCATGATGTTTGAATTTTTTTATTCTATTTTATTTTTGACTGCTTGCAATATTTTCCCTTTGATCTGGAAGCTCTGAAATTTGGCTAGAATATTCCTGGGAGTTTTCATTTGGGGATCTCTTTTAGGAGATGATTGGTGGATTCTTTCAATTTCTACTTTACTCTCTGGTTCTAGAATATTAGGGTAGTTTTCCTTGATAATTTCTTGAAAGATGACACCTAGGCTCTTTTTCTCATCATTGACTTTTTTTTTTTAGGTTTTTGCAAGGTAAATGGGGTTAAGTGGCTTGCCCAAGGCCACACAGCTAGGTAATTATTAAGTGTCTGAGACCGGATTTCAACCCAGGTACTCCTGACTCCAGGGCCTGTGCTTTATCCACTGTGCCACCTAGCCACCCCTGATCATTGACTTTCAAGTAGTTCAATAATTTTTAAATTATCTCTCCTGGATTTATTTTCCAGGTCAGTTGTTGTTCCAGTGATATATTTCAAATGTTCTTCTATTTGCTTTTATTCTTTTGCTTTTGTTTTATTATTTCTTGTTATCACCAAAAGTCATGAGTTTCCACTTACCCAGTTTTAATTTTTTTAAAGATTTTATTTATTTTGAGTTTTACAATTCTTTGCCCAACCCTGCTTCCCTCCCCCCACTCCCCACAGAAGGCAACCCATCAGTCTACATTGTTTCCATGGTACACATTGCTCCAAATTGAATGTGATGAGAGAGAAATCACATCCCCAAGGAAGAAACACAAAGAATAAGAGATAGCAAGATCAGACAATAAGATATTAGTTTTTTTCCTAAATTAAATGTAACAGTCCTTGGTCTTTGTTCAAACTCCACAGTTCTTTCCCTGGATACAGACTCCATTGCAGGGAGTCCCAAATTGTCCCTTATTGTTGCACTGATGAAATGAGTGAATCCATCAGGGTTGCTCATTGTCCCCATGTTGCTGTTAGGGTGTACAGTATTTTTCTGGTTCTGCTCATCTCACTCAACATCAGTTCATGTAAATCCCTCCAGGTTTCCCTGAATTCGCATCCCTCCAGTTTTAATTTTTAAGGCATTATTTTACCCCATGAACTTTTATACCTTCTTTTTCATTTGGCCAACTTTTTGCGCCTCTTTTACTATGTAGTCTATTATAGTTTTTAAAGTGTTGCTTTCTTTAATATTTTTTGTGCCTCCTTTACCAAGCTGTTGACTATTTTTTCATGATCTTCTTGCATCTCTCTCATTTTTCCCCCTAATTTCCCCCCCAACTCTCTTACTTGATTTTTAAAATCCTTTCTGAGATCTTCCATGGTCTTGGGTCAATTCAAACTTTTCTTTGAACCTTTGGATGTAGAAGCTTTGACTTGGTTATTTTCTTCTGAGTGTATATTTTGATCTTTCTTGTTATCACAATAACTTTCTACAGTCAGAATCTTTTTTCTGCTATTTTTTGATTTTTAAGCTTATTCCTTGACTTTTAATTCTTTTCTAATATAAGACTCTGCTTCCTGGGTGAAGGGGACACTGTTTCTTGGTTAGTTGTTTTCAGAGGTAATTTTGAGAACCTGTTAAGTTTTCAGTTCTTTTAAGGTGGTATGATCCACGGAGAAGTGTTTTACTACTCTCTGCGCACTGACTTATGAGCTCAAGAATTCATTTTTCATCCTGGAACTATGCTCCCTGAAGTTACAAGTTCTGGTGTGCTAGTGCTCCTCCTTGTCCTGACCAGGGACTGACCTAGATCGAAGTATGGGCAATGTAGCAGAGTTTTACCCTCAGTGCCAGCAAAGGGACCCCTGTGATCTCCAAATAATTTGCTATGTGGTATTGTTTGAGATTTGCTATTGTTTGGTCTCTTTTCCTTTGACCTCATTTTTGTTTTTTCGATAATTTTCATTATTTTCTCCCCAGCTCTCTAAAACAATCCTTGTATAGTTGAATTGTAATGATACTGAATAAGTAAGCTTAGATAGTATTGTCATTTTTATTATATTGGCTCAGTCAATGAGCAATTAAAATTTCTCTACTTAAATCTACATTTATATAAAGAATGTTTCATTGGCATATGATTGAGAAAATTGGTTCCAATAATCTTTTATTTCTTCATTTGTATTAAATGCTTCATTTTTGGTACTAGTAAACAGGGTTTTTAGCTCTCTGTTTAAAAACAAATTAGTTAGTGCCTTATCAATTTTATTATTATTATTTATAAAAACAGCTCCGGTTGTCTTAATTATTTCATTAATTGCATTTTTTTGCTTTCACTTTCATAAATCTGTTGAATTTCAGAAATTTTATTTTATTGTTGGTTTTCTAATATTTTTTAGTTTTATTTTCAGTTTGATGGTCTATTCTTTCTCTCATAAGTCAATCAGTTATTTCATGTTCAGTTCTAACCATTGCTTCTTGGTCCACATATGAATTCCCCAGGAGATAAGTAAGATGATCTGGTACACCCATCCCTTTGAGGAATTCCTACATTTTATTGTAATCCATACAAAGACATTAACATAACTTCACTGACATGTGAAATCAGTACAATAATTTGAAAATTTTCTCAGTTTACCATTCTTTAGGATTGGGATGTAAACAGATCTTTTCCAATTTAGTCTTCCAAATTTGCTGGTATATTGTGTACAGTATTTTGGCAGCATCAGCTTCTAAGATTTTTAAATAGTGTAGCTAGAATTCTGTCAACTCCACTAGCCTTATTATTAACAGAACTTCTTAAGGCCCAAATGACTTCATTTTCCAGGATATCTGACTCTAGATCAGTAATCACACCATCATGGTTAATGTTGACATTAAGATCTTTCCTATATTCTTGCCACTTCTTACTAATTTCTTCCACTTCTGTTAAGTTTCTACTATTTTTGTCTTTTATCATGCCCATTTTTTTTTATAAAATGTTCTTTTGATATCTCTAATTTTCTTTGCATTGTTCACTTAAGAAAGCAAATATTTTCATTTTAGTAATTTTTAGTGAAAGCAAAAAGGGTTTTGTAACATTAAGTTAAATTAAAATATTTTAAATTCTTTATTCATTTCAATTTTATCTCATCCTTAGGAAATTTTATTTTTGAAGTATATAAATGTGGTATAATAGTAAATGTGTATATATATGTATGTATATGGTATGATTTATAGAAAACAATTCTTTGTTTTGAAGCATTTTTCTGATAGGATTTCATAGTCAAAAATCTTTGGAAACTAGTCCTTTAACAAATTAAATATAATAAAATATTATAAAAATGAAATAATTTCCAAGTCATTTTAATTTGATCATGGAATATGTTTTATTTTTATCCAAATATAGTTATGTCCAATGTTCTGGGAACTCATTTCTGATTCCAGGCCATCGCTCTATCCACTGAGACACCTAGCTGCCCCTGGGAATTCATTTCTAACCAAGTAATGACTCAATATTGATTTAGGAAGAGTTGAGAAACCATCCTGCCAATAGGCCATCATTTAACTTTTTGAGTTCTGAACTAACTGTTCAAAGTTGTTGAAAAATTTTATGACTTCTTTTACTGAGAAATGTTTTTGACATCAATTATGTCAAAAGATCTTCAAGAAGATAAAAATTATTGCTGCCCAGGTCTCCAATCCTCAGATTTTTTTTTTATGCATTTATGTGTTGGGACCAGGGAACCAGCAGAGGGAAATTTTCTTCCCTGAAGTTTGAGTGGAATAACTTTCAAATGATTACTGGTAATGCTTCTTGATAGCTGAATCTATTGTCAAAAAATGTCTAGAAATACTCAGGAGTCTACTGAAAACAGACTGGTTGGTAACAATTTGTTCTTTCTTTTTGCATGTAACTCAATTTAGCCAAGAAGAGTTTAACAAAGGTTTCTTGGATTGCTCTGAACATAGACTTTCAACTACAGGACAAGCAACTGAGATCTCTAAACCAAACTTTAGGATTTCTTTTCTCTTGTGTGTTTGGAAATTGATGTTCCTTAATGTAGAGAAGAAAACAGGATTCATTATAAACCCATTTTTCAATTTCTACTAAATAAGCTAGTATAGTGAAATGATATATTTGATAGTTCCTGTGATTATTTGGTTGATATGTTTAGTGTTGAAACGTCAGTTATATTTTGGATTTCTGTGCTAAAAAAGGTACATAAAGAAAGGTGAAAATGAGATAATAATTAGTAACTTTTAAATTATTGTTTCTTTTAGGGTGCCTTGGATATACTAGTGGAGTTTCCTTGTCTTGCATGTTTTTCTTTCTCTTGGTGGTAAGTTTTGGTTGAAAGAGTTGGATTGAAATTTCCATTTAACAGCTATTCCTGCTTTACAAAATATCTATCACATTTCTTGTTTTATATAATTAAAGGTTGTCTTCCAGAAATTTAGCATTACTTGCCCCTTTCCAGGACCAAATAAATTAAAATCTTCTAATGCAACAATTGAGAAAATGTGTTCCATAAGGTTCATTGTATTCAACATAAAGGTATGTTTTTAAATACAAAATTCATTTTGCTATTAGTGACATTATTAATCAATTCTTTGCAAAATTGTATGGATGTGGGGCGGCTAGGTGGTGCAGTAAATAGAGCACCAGCCTTGGAGTCAGGAGTACCTGGGTTCAAATCTGACCTCAGACACTTGATAATTACCTAGCTGTGTGGCCTTAGGCAAGCCACTTAACCCCATTGCCTTGAAAAATCTAAAAAATAAAAAAAAATTGTATGGATGTGAGGAGAGTTCCCTTTTCCTCTCTTTCTCACCAGGGCCTGAGTTGGTGGAGAAAGGCCAGAGGAAAGATTCAGTGTGTGTGATGATGAACATAATTGTCTTGATATCAAAAAATATTTCTTAAATCTAAATGATGACCTTGATAAATGGGCAGGTTGTTTGATCTCTCTGAAATTATTTCATCATCAGTGAAATGGGAATAGCAGTGTTTGAATTACTAGTCTCACAAAGCTGTATAACAGCTCTACAACAGCAAAGTGTTGTGCAAACTTTGAGTACCATATAAACTACAAGTGATTATTATTAAAAGATTTTTGAACATATATATTTTTCATACAGACTTTGGTGTTAAAATAATATAAGATAAAATCTGTGTATATATATTTATTTATTCATACATATACATATGTTCAGTGCTTGCCTTTCAGTATTTTAACAGCAAAGTCAATGTGAAAAATACATCATGATAGATTTATATTCTTGAAAGAGGTACTGATATTAAGTAGATCAAATACTTAACAGTAATTTAGAGACTTGGAAAGGTTAAGTGATAAAGTATCAGAAAGTCAGAATGTATGAAAAAATGACTTTTTCTAATATATTAACTTTTTTTCTCAGACTGTTTATGCTTTACACACTATTGCATTTTCATATGTTTGCCATCAATCAATCGTGCCAATTTATAAAAATCCTAAAAAGTAAGACATGTAATTTAAATTTTATGACTAAATAGTTTGCCTAAAAATACAACTGTTACTACCTTTTCTGTGAAATGTGAAAATGAGAATAATAAAAAAAAAATCTGTAAGATATATGAGTTGAATCTATAGGAAAAATTTGAAGTGTGTAGGTCTTAGATTCTTTTGTTTTTATTTTTTAATGATATTATTTTTGAACATTAAGCTCCTTACTTGCTTGACATAAAGACATTCTACCAGATACTGAGTGGTCATTGTCAAGGATATTATATTAAACATTCTTCTAGGAATGCTAAGGAAATAGATTAAATAACCTCTAAGATCCCTTATGAGTCTAAGGGACTGGGATTCTATAAGTTAATCATAAGTTTGCAGAAGTATTTATTAAACTCTCTAAATAGACCAGTATAATTAGAATTATTTACCAGTACTTGTATTTTACTAGTACTTGAAGACATAACAATAGGAAAAAATATTACCAACCACAGACTGTATAACAGACTCTCACTGTCATGATTCTACAATCAGCTGTCTTTCCATTTGAGAATTTAAAGTCATCATGTGTTCTTTTTTTAGCTTGATATATAAGAGTACCTAAATTCAATAGTGTTGTAGCAGCATTATTACATATAAATTTGTTTCTTCATATTAGGTTCTCAAGAAAGAAAAAAATTGCAACTTTTTGGCAGTAAATTTACTCTGTTTTCTCATTGAAATTTTTCCTTCAAGCTTTTGAAATATATATGTATATTTATATGTATATAAAATATATATATTTGCGATTTAAATTCAAACATGCCTTTGAAATTAAAAAAACTCAAAAAGTATACATTTCTTCTGTCATTTTTCCAAGTATAGATTTTAATTTTGGCACATCCTTTGCAGTTGCTCTCCAGATTTATAGCTTACCAATTTACCAAAATTGGTGATTTCTCAAAAGGTAGAAATATGTTAGGGTACACAGATAACAGAATCAACTTTGCACTAGAAACAGATCTGAATTATCAGTGAAATTTTAATTTCTAGCCATTGTTGTGAAGATTATCTGAAGTACCAAAAATATTTTTTACAAGACTTCAAAAAAAAAAAAGTAGCTTCTTAGAGGAAGAATATCTGAGTTCTAAGTCCCATTGATCTCTTTTGGGAATTCTAGAAGAGTATTTAAAATATATAATGCCAGTTTTTAATGCACAGGAGATAATGGAAAAATTGCTAACCAATGTAAATATTAAAACAGTGTTTTCTGATTCCCAAATATGTCCCTTAAAAAGTAAAAGTTCAAGTAAGAGATTTTCATGGGTTCTTTCTCTCACAGTAACCACAATGAATATTTTATAATATCTAATCAATAAGATACACTATGAAGCTAGATATCAAGTTTTGCACTTAGCAGAATTAACTAGGTGATTCCATCTGTATATCTTTAAGTCTAGGAAGAATATAGTAAGCACTTAATTACTGTTTGTTGAATTGTACATATTCTACAGTGTTAACACCAGAAAATAAATACCATGCACAAATTTTTTAATGTTTTGAAAATTTTTTTTAACAGTCGTTCAATGACAAGAATGAAGACTTGTTAATGCCTCCCTTTTCTTTATAATTTTTATGTGTCTCATGACTGCAATTTTTGGTTACCTGACATTCTATGGTAAGCAAGTAACTTTTGTCAACATTTAGAGATTATATTACCTATGTATTTAAATACATTGATTTTTATTTAAATTACATAAATTTTTATGTATTTAATTTAATAAGAAACAGTATCAAAAGAATCTATACCATTTAAGTCAAAGAAAGCAATTATTACATGATTATATTTTTTCTTCTTAAAGAAAAGAAGTGACAATTTTTATATGTGCATTAGGTTAAACAAATACTTATATGCTCTACTATTTTTTTAGACATTTCCACAGAGACAAATTGAATTTTTAATAGACATCTTTACTGAGAAAACTTGCTAAGATATTTAAAAAATGAAGTAAAACTCAAATTGCAAATTAGAACAAACTACATTAATAGAAAAGCAATGCTATTGGGGTTTCTAGGTAATGCAGTGGATAAAGCACGGAGCCTGGAGTCAGGAGAACTTGACACTTAATACTTACTTAGCTAGATGACCTTGAGCAAGTCACTTAACTCCATTGCCTTGCAAAAACCAAGGGAAAAAAAGGAAAGAAAAGCAATGCTGAGATAATGCTGAGAGCTAGAAAGAACAGTGGCAATACTTAACATACCATTCTTTAATTAAATAAAATTCCTAATTTTCCACTCAAAACTAAAACATCATAATGGTTTGAAGGTTAAAAAGAAATGTTCTTTGAAAAATGAGAATAAGGTATTTTTTCTTTTATTGGTTCCATTGAACCTATGCCTACTTATCTTACTTTTCTCATCACTCTAACTATTCAGGCAATAATTAGTGCCTTCTACTCTTTGAATTTAATGTTGAAGATTGACTGGTTTTTATTAGGCCAAATAGATTGTAATTGTTCAGGAAAACTTGAATATACTTCAGTATTATAGAATAAAATGGACAAGAAGGAGGCCTGCATGGACTACTCATAATCTGAATTTTAATATGTTTTAAGAAAAATTCTTTTAAACATTTTAAAACATTATGTTTTAAACATTATTTTTAAGCACATATCATAAAAAGATTCATTAGTAATTGACACATTTAATTTTATGATAGTATTTCCTTTAAAATTTCTTTTAAAGTTTGGTATGAAGTTATTAAGTTGTTTAAATACTTTTTCTTGTTCACATGATTAGTTTCTGTAATATATCTTTCTTCTCTCTATCATAACAGCAAAGTGTTCAGGTATTTTTTAATGGATCATAAATTCTGAACATAAGTCAATATCATTAAAGTTTTAGTTTAAATCAATTACTTTCACAAAAAGAATTTGTTAATAAGGAACATAAGAACTTGAGTTGCAAGCATAAAATTTTGCTTATGTGACCAGCAGACATAGAGTTTAAAAGACAAAAAAAATTCCTCTTGTTAAAGACAATTAAATGAGCTTAATCTGATCCCATCAGAGGACATAATTAGCAACAGTATTATCTGACTGAATCTTTTTTCCAGGAAAAAAAAGGAACAGATCTATAAGTTTATAGTATAGAGATGTGGAGTTCCCTTAATAATGGAGGTGGGTTACATGTAAAGTTAGAAATACTAATCTGTAGTCTCAAGCTCTTAATGGTCATCTGAACAGCTAGAGAGACCAGAAAACAACAATAAGAAAACTAAACAGATTTTTTTATTTTTATTTTACAGACTGAAAAGTCTGTAATTGATCCCATTTGGTAACTTCATTCTGTTTATATAAACAATCTAATCCCTTTATTCTGTCTCTGGGTGAAGAATCTCATGAGTTCAAAAGTTCAGTATCTTCTTTTATTAGATGCAAAGATTTAAGCTTTCTCACTATCACTTTTTAAATTTTTTTATTAAAGATTTTATTTATTTTGAGTTTTACAATTTTTCCCCTAATTTTACTTCCCTCCACCCACCTCCCAGCCCCCACAGAAGGCAGTTTGTCAGTCCTTACATTGTTTCCATGGTAAATATTGATCCAAATTGAGTGTGATGAGAGAGAAATGATATCCTTAAGGAAGAAACATAAAGTATAAGAGACAGCAAGATCAGACAATAAGATATCAGGGTGTTTTTATTTTCCCTAAACTTAAGGTAATAGCCCTTGGTCTTTGTTCAAACTCCGCAGTTCTTTCTCTGGACACAGATGGTATTCTCCATTGCAGACAGCCCCAAATTGTCCCTGATTGTTGCACTGATGGAATGAGTGAGTCCATCAAGGTTGATCATTGCCCCCATGTTGCTGTGAGGGTGTACAATGTTTTTCTGGTTCTGCTCATCCCACTGAACATCAGTTCATGCAAATCCCTCCAGGCTTCCCTGAATTCCCAACCTTCCTGGTTTCTAATAAACAATAGTGTTCCATACATATACCACAGTTTGCTAATCCATTCCCCAATTGAAGGACATTTACTTGATTTCCAATTCTTTGTCACCACAAACAGGGCTGCTATGAATATTTTTGTACAAGTGATGTTTTTACCCTTTTTTCATCATCTCTTCAGGGTATAGACCGAGGAGTGGTATGCTGGAACAAAGGGTATGCATATGTTTTTTACAAATAATGTTTTTTACACATTAATAAAATATTCTTGTTTAAGAGTAAACAAAATACCCCCTCCCCCCAAAAAATATAGACACACTTGAGCGATAAAGTAAAGGGGAGAAAAAAAATTAAAATTAAAAAAAAATAGTAATAATTGTAGGTATGGCCAGGTAGCACAATGGACAGGGTACCAGCCCTGGAGCCAGGAGCACCTGAGCCCATATCCAGCCCCATACACCCAACAATCACCCAGCCGTGTGACATGTAAGCCACCCCAACCCCACTGCCCTGCAAAAACCAAAAAAAAAAAAAAGAAAGAAAAAAAGACCCAAAATAAAATAAAATAGTAATAATAGTAGGGGTGGCTGGGTGGCAGAAAGAGCATTGGCTCTTGAGCCAAGAGTACCCGGGTCCAAATTTGACCTCAGACACCCGATGATCACCCTGCTATGCGGCCCCAGGCAGGCCACCCAGCCCCATTTGCCCTGCACCCCCCAAAAAATAATAATAATAATAAAAAATATACTTCAGTCTTTGTTCCAACACCAACAACTCTGTTGGGAGTGGATCACATTCTTTATGATAAGTCCATTACAAAAGTTACTTCCATATTTTTCCACTGTTGCCATTGCTGATCACAACTCCCTCCTTTCGTATCTCTCCACTACCATGTCTTATATTTTCTCTCTCCTTTCACTGTGACTCTGCTATAGGGTAGCTGAGTGGTGCAGCAGACAGATCCCTGGTCCTGGGGCCAAGAAGCCTGGATCCCACATACCACCCCTTAGGCCCAGCATCCACCAGGCCCTATGGTTCCAGACAGGCCATCCAATCCCAGCCCCTTGCAAGAAGTAAAAAGGAAAACGTGTTATATCTGACCACTCTCCCCCCATGGTCCATCCTCTCCTCCATCACTCACATCCCCCTCTTCCCCCTCTCCCCCCACCCTCTCTCCTTCTTACTCCAGATGTCTATACCTCATTGAGTATATATGCTGTTTCCTCTCCTAGCCACCTCTGATGAGAGCAAAGATTCCCTCATTCCTCCTTGTCTTCCCCCTTCCATATCGTTGCAATAGCTCATTGTAATAAAGAAAAATCTTATTATATAAAATATTTTGGCCTATTTCCCCTCTCCTTTTTTTTCTTCCATTACATTTCCCATTTTTTTATTGACTCCATTTTTACACCATATTTTATCTTCAAATTCAGCTTTCTCCTGTGCTTCAACTATAAAAGCTCTTTCTACCTGCTCTATTAACTGAAAAGGTTCATATGAGTATTATCAGTGTCATTTTTCTATGCAGGAATACATGCAGTTCATCCTCATTAAGTCCCTCATATTTTCCCCCTTCTCCTCCAATCTCTATGCTTCACCTGAGTCCTGTATTTGAAGATCAAACCTTCTGTTCAGCTCTGGCCATTCCAACAGGAACATTTGAAATTCCCCTGGTTCATTGAAAGTCCATCTTTTTCCCTGGAAGAGGACATTCATTTTTGCTGGGTAGTTGATTCTTGGTTGCATTCCAAGCTCTTTTGCCTTCTGGTATTTTATATTCCGAGCCCTACAAGCTTCCAATGTAGTTGCTGCTAAGTCCTGTGTGATCCTGACTGTAGCTCCACGATATTTGAATTGTGTCCTTCTAGCTGCTTGTAATATTTTCTCTTTGACTTGGGAGTTATGGAACTTGGCTATAATATTCCTGGGGGTTGGTTTTTTGGGATCTCTTTCTTGGGGGATTGGTGGATTCTCTCCATTTCTATTTTGCCCTCTGCTTCTAGGATATCAGGGCAATTTCCCTGTAGTAATTCTTTGAAAATCTCAAAGCTCTTTTCCTGATCATGACTTTCAGGTATTCCAATAATTTTTAAATTATTTTTCCTAAATCTATTTTCCATATCAGTTGTTTTTTCAATGAGATGTTTCACATTTTTTTCTAATTTTTCATTTTTTTGGTTTTGAAGTAATGAGTCCAGATTTCTGGTAAATTCATCATTCTCCCTGAGTTCTATTTTTTTTTCCTAAAGGATTTGTTTTCATCAGAGAGTTTTCTTATCTCTTTTTCCATCTGGTCAATTTTGCTTTTTAAAGCATTCTTCTCCTCAATAACTTTTTAAACTGTTTTATCCATTTGACCTAAGCTGGTTTTTAGCATGCTATTTTCTTCAGCATTTTTTTTTTTTTGGATTTCCTTGACTAGGCTGCTGACTTCATTTTCATGATTTTCCTGCATCTCTCTCATTTCTTTTCCCAGTTTTTCTTCCAACTCCCTCATCTGATTTTCAAAGTCTTTTTTGAGCTCTGTCATAGCCTGAGCCCAATTTCTATTTTTCTTGGAGTCTGTAGATGCAGGAGCTTGTGTTTCCTCATCTTCAGACTGAGTATATTGATCATTCTTGGGATCATATTTTCTCAATGGTGTTCCTCTTTTTTCTCTACTTGCTCATTTTCCCAGCCTAAGCCTGGTTTGGGGGTGCTTCCTGAGCTTTTGGAACACTCCCACAAGGGTCTCAGTGTGTGAGGCTCTGTCCTCCTTCCTGGTCTGTGAATGACCATATGCACCCCCCTCTGCCACAGGGCTGAGGTGGGGGGGGGGCCCTGTTGTTCTATGGGGAGGCCTAGACTGTGATCAGGATCTGAATGTGGTCAGAGCCCCAGAGTCCTGTTCCAGGGGAAGAGTACAGAGCTGCGCAGTCTCTCTTCACTCCCCTCCCTCAGATCAATGGGCTCATGCCCTGGGGGTTCTTGCTTACTGGCCTGCTTATGTTTCCTGGATCTGGAATGCAGTGGCCATGCTGCTAGCTGTGTGCCCTGAGGGCTGGACTTCACGTTCTCCTCTGGCAGAGGTCCCCTGGATGTTCCCCCAATTTGTGCCCCGTGCTCCGGGGTATAGCTCAGGAAACTCCCCCTCTGCTGTGAGTGGGCTCCCAGTGCCCTGGGGCTGCCTCCAGCAGGCTGAAATTCTTTCACTCTGGCAGGCTATCCCTCTAGTGGCCGCCCCTCCAATCCCAGGGAGCAGAGCCTTTCTGCTCTTTTCCAGGTTACCTTGAGTTGAAGAACTGCCTCACTGGGTCCCTCTGTGGGTTCTGTCTCTCAAAAATTTAGTTGAAGTCCTTAGTTTCAAAGATTTATGAGAGAGCGCCTAAGACACAATTTGCTCTTGTCACCATCTTGGCTCTGCCCTCTCACAATCACTTTTAATAAAAGGAAATCTCTGACCTAAGTTTAGAGGTTCAATACTCTCATAAAATACTTTAATTCTAGGGGAACTAATACTTCAGTACTATCTGTAAATCACTTCCAAGGAAACATGTTATCTCCATAATTTCATCTGAGAAAGTCAATAATGTCTGTGTTTTATTTTTGAGGGCTTACAAGTTGACCTAGTCCCATCTTAGCTCAGTGAATCTACTCTCCCTAATATACTATCAATAGCCTTAGGAAGTAGCTGGGTCACTTAAATCTATAAAGCATTTCTCTAAGACAGAGAGGGATGGTCTTGTCCACAAATGTGTATTTGTCTGCTTTCCTTAATGTAACTAATCCTGTCATCTGCACCCCATGATACTGCCAAACCTGTAACCAACTGTATTATTTCCTTACCTACCCTGCTTTGTTCTTTGTTCTATGATTAGAAAAAGAAATTGAATCTCTGTCTTGGAGTCTGTTGACCTAAAGTGAGATAGTCATTGGTCAATTAAATGGTGAAGTAGATAAAGAATGCCAACCTTAATGTCAGAAAGACTCATCTTCCTAAATTTGTAACAGACCTTAGACACTTAATAACTATTTGAAACCTGGGCATATAAGTTAGTCCTCTTTGCCTTAATTCCTCAACTGTAATATAGGGATATAGTGGAGAAGGAAATGGCATATCACTCCAGTATCTTTGCCAAGAAAATACCAAGGACAAGGGGAAATACCAACTTAAAAATCCCAGTTTATTGTTTTTCGATAGAAATTTAGTTTATAATAATCCCACCATGATGTGATTTTTTTAGTGATAACTTAAATAGAAGAAAAATTTTAATTAGTTTCAAAAATCTTATTTAATGAATCTTATTCATTCATCCTTCTCATGGAGAATTAATCTCCATAGGCTAAAAATTGGCTTCCACATTCAAAATGTTCAGTTCCCTTCCATGTTTGTGCTTCTAAATTACCAAATTTTTAGGAAAAGTTGTAAAGTAACATGAATAAATTGTCACTTTTTAAAAAAATTTTCTCATTCTCTTCTTTTTAGGTACTATAGTTTCAAACCTACTTCATAAATACTCAGATGACAATTTTTTTATTATAACAGTACAATTGTCAGTAATGATGGCAGTCACCATCACAGTTCCAGTCATATTTATCACAGTAAGTTAAAGTCAGATGCAATCTTGAAAAAACAAAGATATTAACTTTCCATGTAAATATTGAAAATTGCCACAGAAGAAGCTAAATTGGATAAAGTTCCTAGGCTAGTAATACTATAATAGAGAAGGGTTCCAAAGGGTGGTAAAGTCTGTTTGCAGGAGGGAAAATGACAGGTAATAAGTTTACTCTACATTACATGAAATATTCTATCTAATATTCTGATATAGTAACTTTTTATTAGATAGTAGAGAATTATAACCAAGGTCACAAATATTAAGAAAAATAGAATAAAAAAGAAAGGGGATGAATAGATTTTAGAAAAGTTAGCTATGATAGACCTCTGTAGAAAACTGAATGAGAATAGAAGGAAGAAACCTCTTTCCCAGTAGTGCATGCCATCTCCACAAAAATTGGCCATGTTTTAGGGCATTAAAAACCTCTCAATAAAATGTAGAAAGACAGAAATATTAAATTCATCTTTCTCTTATCCTGATGCTTTAAAAATTACATGTAAGCTAGAATAAAAATCAATTGGAACTTACTTAACACTAAAGAATAAGTGGATCAACCAACACATCATAGAAATAATAAGTAATTTCATCCAAGACATCCAAGACAATAATGAGAAAACATATCAAAACTTGTAGGATGCAGTCAACATAATTTTAAGGGGAAATTTTATATCTCTAAATGCTTACATAAATAAATTGGAGAAATGGCAGTTCAATGAATTGGGCATGCAACTAAAAAGTTTAGAAAAAGAAAAAAAAATCTTTAATTAAATGCCAAATCAGATATCCTAAAAATCAAAGGAGAGATTAATAAAGTTGAACTTTATAACTAATAAATGAACTAATAATTATAAACTAATAATGAATGAATAAAAGAGTTGGTTTTATAAAGAAACACAGTAAAATACATATACGTTTCATTGTTGATTAAAAAAAGAAGAGGGTTCAAATTCACATAAAGGTACCCAACTTTGTAAGAGATAAAGGAATTGGTGGCAATTGGTAGCTTAATTGATCACTATCCATTTTGATTATTTATGCAGATCAGGATAAAGAAGAAATATATTCCTGAGGTAGAGTTCCACTAAACAGGAATGACTGTAGGCTTTAGGTTGAGTACTGAGAAAAAAGGGAAGTTCAGTAACAAGCAGCAATTCTGATTTCAGTGATTCTAGTAGAAGAGAGAGGTCCCAGTTCCAGCTTCTAATCAAGTCTGAAAGCAGAAAGGGAAAAACCAGGACAGGACTAACAAACCAATGATGAAAAGAATCTGACCATAAACAGCTATCATGAATTACTGGAAGGGCTTGAAAATTTTGTTTTTCAAAATCAAATTAAAATTGGTAGAGGAAAATATATATACAAAGAAATGAAAAGAAGAAGAAAATTATGAAAAGATAATAGCTTGATAAAAGGAGCACGAAAATACTGAAGAAAATAATACCTTAAAAACAGAATTGGGGCGGCTAGGTGACTCAGTGGATAAAGCACCAGCCCTGGAGTCAGGAGTACCTGGGTTCAAATCCGGTCTCAGACACTTAATAATTACCTAGCTGTGTGGCCTTGGGCAAGCCACTTAACCCCATTTGCCTTGCAAAAACCTAAAAAAAATAATAAAAACAGAATTGATGAAATTAAAAAAGTACAAAAATTGACTGAAGATGAGATCTCCTTAAAAAGTAGAATTGGTCAATTGGAAAAAGAGAACAAAAATCACCAAAGAAAATAAGTCCTTAAAAATTAGAAATGGGAAACTGGAAATTAATGAATCTATGAGAAATTCAGAAACAATAAAATAAAGCCAAAAGAATGAAAAAAATAGAAGAAAATGAAATATCTAATTGGAAAAACAACTGGCATAGAAAATAGACCAAGGAAAGATAATTTTAAGAATTATTGACTGCCTTGAATCCAAAATCAAAGAAATAGTCAAGACACCATATTTCAAGAAATTGTTAAGGAAAACTGCCCTGATATCCTCAAACTAGAGTGTAAAATAGAAATTGAAAGAATCTACTGAGAAGTGGAGTGAAGATAGTAGAGAAGCACTCAATCAAAGTCTCCCAGATTCCCCTCCAAACAATTCTAAAATAATATCTCAAATCATATTCCAGTGTTACAGAATCAATAAAAGATGAGGTTAAACAACTTTCCAGCACAAGAGTCTGCCTTCACAGGGTGATGGTTTTACCTGGAGCATAGGTCAGAATTTGCTGTCCCACAACACCAGCAGTGGACCTGAAAGGTGACTGCATTGACAGCAATAAGCAACTTTGGGAGCTCTCAGTCCATGAACATGGAAGTGGGGGAGGGGGTTAGACAAGAGATTGGAAGGAGATTGTAGAGGACTCTTTGTTGGTGTTGGGTTTAGGACTCTTACATAGTTCCCAGTTGCAGACCTATAGTCAAAAGGAGTTGATAGCATTTGTAACCATAAGGGAGCAGGGACCACAGTGCTAGGTCAGAGAAGAGTACTTGTGGTTGTTCAAAGGCTCTCAATTCTAATATAAAAGGGAGTGCTAACAATTGTGGTTGCAGGAAAGCAGGGTGCCTTGTCACAGTCCCAGGGTCAGACGGAGTGCTAGTGCTGGAGAATATAGGGCAACAAGATCCAATCCTGGGTAAAACCCAAAGTACAGACCAGGAAAGAACTGACCACACCTCTCCTTAGATTTGCTCCAAGCTCTAGGCACTTTTTTTTGGACTGCTGTTTTCAGAGCTAGTTATAAGAGAATTAATATTTTTGGTGCCTCCATGGTAGTGTGATCTGGGGGAGAGTAGGCTACACTCTGTCCTTATCCAGGAAAGGCCCCTTTTCCCTTGGAGGAAATCAATACTATTACTCTAGCCCTCTCCTCCCTTGGGACTGGAAATGATATTCCTAAGGACTTTCACTCCTTCTTGACCTAAATTGCTTATCCCTACCTTTAAATTATAACTCAGAAGTAGGCAATGGAGTTGCCAAATATTTGCCCTTTAGGATTCCTGCTCCCTCTTGCCTAAACATGTTCCACCCACCTTATTTTAAAGGTATTTGGAGGAGGATTTAGGGAGAGTTCAACTCAGCTGAGCACATTCTCTCTACTCTACCATCTTGGCTTCATTCCTGGAAATTACTTTTAAAAATTAGGCATAATTAGGAAATTTTTAATGAAGGAAATAAAAATAATTTTAATAAGAATGATAAAACTGTAAAAACAAATAACCTTGAAAGACTTAGGGACTCTGATCAAGGCAGTAATCAATAGTTAATCCAGAGGATTCATGATGAAATATGCTACCCATTTCCAAGAGATGATGGACTCAGAGTGCAGAATGAGACATATTTTCTTTCAGAAATCATCAATGCAATAATTTGTTCTCCTTGGCTACATATGTTTGTTGACAGAACATTTTTTTGTTTTTTTTTTCCTTGCTTTTTTCTATGGTGGTGAAAGGAAGAAATAGAATGGAGCAAAAACATAATTTCATTATTTAAAAAAATTAAATAGTAGAAACATATTTAAAGGAATGTAAGTTTATTGAGAGACTATCTTTTTTGCATTTTTATTCCCATCAACCAATAAAAAATATTTAGTGTTTAATAATGCTTATAGACTTTTTTTAAATTTACGTACACTTCACAAGTGTTTTGGTTCATAGTTTATTAGATATCTTCTACTCTATAGATTCTACTTGCTATAGAACTCTTAAACCTATTGAAATTATTATGTTTGCTATTATTATATCACAAATTAAAAACTGGGCTATGAACTTCAAGATAATGTAAGGATCTTCCCAAAAAATGTGCATTTCCTACCTTTTTTGAGCATCCAGAGAGACATTAAAAATTATTCTATAAGACTATTTTAAAAACTTTAACAACCAATATGAAATTTTTAACAACCTTCATAACTAATATGAAATAAGACTAGATTAAAACTAACAGAACAAAGATTGTTTGCTTTCAATCTAGAGGATAAAGTCTCTGTTGTCCTCTTCCAGTGAATCAGTCCATCTGTCATCTGACAGGATGTTGGTCAATATTTTTACTAAAGGTTTGGATGAAGGCAAAGGCAGCATGTTCATTTATTTAATAATGATTTTAAAAAATGCAGGGATAATTAGCATATTGGTAATATGTTATAGTCAGGATCCAAAAGGATATTATTTTGACTAGAATGATAGTCCCAATCTATTGATGTGCAATTCGACAGAGATAAAGGTAAAGACTCAGACCTAGATTCAAAAAATAAAATTTACAAGAGTATGAGATTATGGTTAGACTCTTCCTGTTAGTGAAATACAGGTATTTTAGTGTACTGCAAACTCAATATAAGTCATCAGTGTCAAGGGCAGCCAAAAAAAGAAAGTGATTTTAAGTTATAGAACAATACAATTTCCAGAAATAGAAGTGCTAGTCTTACTATATTCTGAATCAAATTAAAGAATAGTGATCACTTTTAAATACCACATTTTAGGTGGACAGTCAAGTCAGAATATTGACTAGAAAAAAGGCAATCTGTTTTAGCAGGTAGGTTGGCAAGACTAGAGACTATGCTAAATGAGAATTGATTGAAGAAACTAGAAATATTTTATCTTAAGAATAGAAAACTTGGGGAAACATGATAGCTATCCTTCATGAATTTGAATGACTGTCATATGAAAAAAGTAAAAAGGAAGATAAATTTTGACTTAATGTCTGTTGAAACTTTCTAACAAGTAGTACCCAGGTCAAAATGAACTGTCTTTCTCTATCATTAGAGATCTTCAAGGAAAAAGTCATATTATCCCTTGTAAAAGATATTTTTAAGGAGATATCTGTTTGGATATAAGTTCAGTTACAATGACTTCTGAGGTTCCTTTTAACTCTGAAATTCCACAATTCTGAGATGCCCTAAATGTAAAAGTTTATGCATTAGTATGCATAAAGTATTATGCATTGTCCTACTTTTCTTGAAGAAGACCATGACATCAGGGGAGGTGATACCATGACAAGCACATGAATTGGATTGGGAGAGTGGGGAGGGCTGTGCTAAGTAATCAATCTCATTTTCTCCTCCAGAGTCATTTGGGAGTAGTGGTGAGATATGAATTAGAACAACTGAATATGACTCTGAATGAGAGGCAGTCAGGGTTAAGTGACTTGCCCAAGTTTACAAGGCTGGTAAGTGCCAAGTGTCTGCTCTAGAGTTCCAGTTCTGCCTCAGATACTTGATACTTATCAGCTGTGTGACCTTGGGAAACCTCACTTTAACCTTGACTGTCAGACATCCAGGGTTGTCTCAAACTCAATTCATGTGCATCACCTCCCCTGATGTCATGATATTCTTCAAGAACGAAAGACATCATCATATTAGAAAATACTTGAGTGTTAAATGCTATCTACTGACAGAATTCTTTGTCTTCCTTTTCTACAGTCTCGTGAATCTCTGAATGAGCTATGTAAAAGAGAACAGCTCAGTTTCTTCGAATGTAATTTGATTGCTTTGCTAATCTTAGGTTCTGTTGTCATTGTGGTAATCCACATTCCTACTATGAAAGACATTTTTGGAATTTTGGGTACAATATGGCAATTTTATACTTATTGTTCAATAACAGTTTTTAAGAAGTTAAATTCTATAATAACAGAAAACCATTTTTTTGGTCACTTTATAGGAACAACAACTTCCAATATGAGTTTCATTATTCCTACAATTATGTTTTTAAAAGTCACACGAAACATTGAGAAAAAAAGTGAAAAGAATTGGGGTATGTTTTAGGACAACCTTAATATTTTTTCATTTTTCATTTCATTAAAACTTGCCAAAAAATAGTTTAGGAAATATATGGTCATACAGCAAATATGCTATATACATATACGTCACCAATTAGTCAAGTTTAAATAGAATATTATTCTTCTCAGTTCCCTCAGAAATTCTTTTATCTGATTTCACTTACATTATATTTGATGAGAAATAGACCTTCATTTTTACATTGGATAGGGTAAATTATCTAGGTTGAGTAAACATCTTTATGCATTATGTTGGACAATGTCAAGTTCTATACAAAATTTAGGATAAACCATCTCCATGAGAATAACTTTTATAGTCAAAAGAGCCTAAAGTTTGTTTATCAAACAATCTTCCCATGTTAAATGGGCAAGATAACTGTCAGTAAATCCATACTTTGATACCTCATTGTGGAATGAAGGTGAGGCTGGAAATTAGAAGGCCCTGCTAGGAGAGTACAATATCTGACAACCAGGTACTTCCAATCTGAAAAGAATATGAATATAGACAAAGGTCCAGCCTAGCTAAATTCAGAAATTTAGTTATTAAATTTTTTTCTAGCCATGGCACCTGATGAAAACTGGCTACTAAGGTACAAAGATATTATGATTTTCATTGGTAGAAGAAATACCCACATTGATAAGAAAATTTGTTCTTAAAAATTTAAGGAAATGCATTGACAAAAGTGCTTTGGGTATAATGGATTGGATTCAGAAATTAATTTTCTATATTTGGGAGGCTTGTTTTCAAATCTGATTTAGTTCAATGACAGCTTGAATTTCTTATTCTTGGAGACTAGACAGCGAGGAAAGTGGGTGTACCACGGCTGCTATATTGAATACCTTCGAGAACACCATTTTTGTTGACCTGAGAAAGGCTTTTCAGTTACTTTCCCAGCTAATGTAAATGTGATGGGTTACATGTTACCTGAAATGATAGTATCCCAAAATGAACATATAGGTAATTTCTTTGACTGATTCTATTCTATTATTCAAAGTAGGTAAATAGGAGACATTTTCACTTGTATTTGAGAAACATTATCTGTCCTTGATAAAATATGAAACTTATACTTGGAATCTTAGCTATTTCTTGTTGGGTCTTTGATTCATGTCGAACTCATGATTCATGAACTAGGTCCATGGATTTTCCTGGCCTTTTACAGATAAGGCAAATAGGGATTAAGTGACCTGCAAAGAGTCACAGAATTAGTAAGTGTATGAGCCCTAGTTTGAATTCAGATCTTCTTGATTCCATGTCCAGTGCTCTATCCACTATGCTATTTAGCTGCCCCTTGCTGTTAAGGATTTATTAAATATGACTAGTAGGAGTTAGTGAGGAAAAAGCAAGAATTCTGATACAATCCATCCCTTGATCTTCTTCAACTACTGGATATTTCCCTCTATCTCCCTTGTATTCTGTTTATTTAACTATTTAATGTTTCTGCTATACAATATAAACTCCTTCAGAGGAGTAATTGTTTATTTTTCATATTTGTATGCCCAGGGTCTAGCACAGAATCGAGGATATTAATAAATGTTTATTGATTAATCAATTGATTTAGCATAAAATTGATAGGAGAAAAAATTTTAAAATGGTGAAGATGTGTTATCCATAAATTCTTTTTATCAACCCATCTTCATTTTCCAATGAAAACTGATGGCAATGTGTTTCTTAACTTTATTCACCCTTCCTACTTCCCTGACCAATACAGCTCTCACCTTCTCCAGTTTTTCATCTTAACAAGGAAAAAGCAGGGAACAAAGAAAGTATTCTTACTTTATCATATATCTTTATTTTAGGAAAATATTAATTTACCTAAAAGAATGTGTGCTTTATTTTCTTCTCAGGTTGTTCTTCTCTTGGGAATGGGGATCCTGTTCTCTGCCTTGAGTATTCCCTTGGTCATCTATGATTGGAAAATTTCTTTACCTAAGCCTGAAACACACTGAGAGCACTCTAGATTTGGAAAAATCATATATTCATGTTTGCTGTTTATCCAATTTACTTCAGTCAAATTTTCTCTTCCATTGCCTTGTTGCCCAGTTTATAGTAAAAAAGAAAATTATATAACCAAAATGTATAATCAAACACCCATTTGAAATACAGTTACATCCCTCTATTGTTTGAGATCAATTTAAGGATTCTGTCATTAGTTTTTCTTAATGTTTTGTAATACTGCATATTATTTTTCATAATCAATTACTTTTAATTTGTCGATCTCTAGATGTTGAATATTTACAGACTCTTAAATACTTTGAAAACAATCCCCAATCAATGAGACAGGAATTTTATTTATTACATATCCAGGTTATGAAATAATGTTTTCTACAGAGAAAGGGGCAGTTACTGGATTGTGCCCAATGCCTAAGACTTTTCTGGAATATATATTGTCATATTCCTATACCCAGGCATGCTCTGTGACAAATGACTTCTCAAATCAAAGGGGATAATTTTGAACCATATTAAACTTCAAATTTGAGTCATTTCCTCATAAATGACAAAATATAATCCCTTTTGTCTGTCTAAGTCAATGCTACCATACTCCAAATTAATTTCAAATAAGAGTATAGTGCCTTTGCAATTCTGCACAGTCATATAACATTTTGCCTAAGATGTCTAGAAAAATCATGTTTATGCAAAGAGATCTACCTTGCTACACCTTCATTGTTTATTATTTTAATTTTTATTTATTTTTTACAAATATATTTAAAGAGATTTTTCAACATTCAATAATTTTGTGAAGTTTTATCACTCTCATTGTTTGCTCCTTCCACCCTAAAATAGCAAATAATCTGATATAGGTTATAAAAATCATGTTACACATATTTCCATATTAGTTATACTTTGAAAGAAGAAATCAGAATAAAGGGAAAGAAACTATGAGAAGTAAAAAGCAAATAACAAATTTTAAAAGTGAAAATAGTATGTTTTAATCTGCATTCAGATTCCATAGTTCTTATCCTGAATGGGAGTGGTATTTTCCATTATGGGTCTTTCAGAATTGTCTTTGCTATATTACTAAGAGGAACTGAGGAACTATCCTATTTAATCATTGCACAAAGTTGCTATTAAAGTGTACAATATTCTCTTGGTTCTGAGCTTTTCATTCAGTATCAGTTCAAGTAAGTCCAGAATTTTCTGAAATCTGCCTACTCATCATTTCCAAGAAAAATAAAAATTGGGCTCAGGCTATGACACAGCCCAAAAAAGACTTTGAAAATCAAATGAGGGAGTTAGAAGAAAAACTGGGAAAAGAAATAAGAGAGATGCAGGAAAAACATGAAAATGAAGTCAGCAGCTTAGTCAAGGAAATCCCAAAAAAATGCTGAAGAAAATAGCATGCTAAAAACCAGCTTAGGTCAAATGGATAAAACAGTTCAAAAAGTTATTGAGGAGAAGAATGCTTTAAAAAGCAAAATTGACCAGATGGAAAAAGAGATAAGAAAGCTCCCTGAGGAAAATAAATCCTTCAGACAAAGAACAGAACTCAGGGAGATTGATGAATTTATGAGAAATCAGGATTCAATACTTTGAAATCAAAAGAATGAAAAATTAGAAGAAAATGTGAAACATCTCATTGAAAAAACAACTGATATGGAAAAAAGATTTAGGAAAGATAATTTAAAAATTATTGGAATACCTGAAAGTCATGATCAGGAAAAGAGCCTTGACATCATTTTCAAAGAATTACTACAGGAAAATTGCCCTGATATCCTAGAAGCAGAGGGCAAAATAGAAATGGAAGAATCCACTGATCCCCCTGAGAAAGAGATCCCAAAAAACCAACCCCTAGGAATATTATAACCAAGTTCCAGAACTCCCAAGTCAAAGAGAAAATATTACAAGCAGCCAGAAGGACACAATTCAAATACCATAGAACTGCAATCAGGATCACACAGAACTTAGTAGCAACTACATTAAAAGCTCGTAGGGCTTGGAATATAATATACCAGAAGGCAAAAGAGCTTAGAATGCAACCGAGAATCAACTACCCAGCAAAAATGAATGTCTTCTTCCAGGGAAAAAGATGAACTTTCAATGAACCAGGGGAATTTCAAATGTTCCTGTTGGAATGGCCAGAGCCGAATAGAAGGTTTGATCTTCAAATACAGGACTCTGGTGAAGCATAGAGATTGGAGGAGAAGGGGAAAATATGAGGGACTTAATGATGATGTATTCCTGTTTTAAAAAAATGACACTGATAACACTCATATGAACCTTCTCAATTAACAGAGCAGGTACAAGGAGATTTTATAGATGAAGCACAGGAGAAAGCTGATTTTGAGGACAAAATATGGTGTAAAAATGGAGTCAATAGAAAAAAGGGAAATGTAATGGGCAAAAGAAAAAGGAGGGGGGAATAGGCTAAGATATTTCATATAATAAGATTTTTCTTTATTACAATGAGCTATTGCAATGATATGGAAGGGGGGAAGGCAAGGGGGAATGAGGAAATTTTTGCTCTCATCTGAGGTGGCTAGGAGAGAAAACAGCATATATATATATATAATTATATATATATATATATATATATATATATACACATATATACGCTCAATGGGGTATAGACATCTCATTTAAGAAGGAGGGGGGGACAGGAGGATGGAGTGGGGATGTGAATGAGGAGGAGAGGATGAACCACGGGGGGAGAGTAGTCAGATATAACACATTTTCTTTTTTACTTCTTGCAAGGGACTGGGATTGGATGGCCTGCCTGGGACCATAGGGCCAGGTGGATGCTGGGCCTAAGAGGTGGTATGGGAGCTCGGGGCCTCTTGGCCTCAGGGCCAGGGATCTGTCTGCTGTGCCACTCAGCTACCCTACAGCAGAGTCAGAGTGAAAGGAGAGAGGAAATATAGTACATGGTAGTGGAGAAATATGAAAGGAGGGAGTTGTGATCAGCAATGGCAACAGTGGGAAAATATGGAAGTAACTTTTTTGATGGACTTATCATAAAGAATGTGATCTACCCTTGACAGAGTTGGTGGTGCTAGAACACAGACTGAAGCACATTTTTTATTATTATTAGTTTTGGTAGGGTGCAGGGAAAATGGGGCTGGGTGGCCTACCTGGGGCCACATAGCAGGGTGATCGTTGGGTGTCTGAGGCCAGATTTGGACCCAGGTGCTCCTGGCTCAAGGGCCAGTCCTCTGTCCGCCACCCAGCCACCCCTACTATTATTACTATTTTATTTTATTTTGGGGATTTTTTTTCTTTTTTTTTTCTTTTTTGGTTTTTGCAGGACAGTGGGGTTGGGGTGGCTTACATGTCACATGGCTGGGTGATTGTTGGTTGTATGGGCCAGATATGGGCTCAGGTGCTCCTGGCTCCAGGGCTGGTGCTCTGTCCACTGCACCACCTGGCCATACCTACAATTATTACTATTATTTTTTTAATTTTAATTTTTTTCTCTTGTTTACTCTTAAACAAGAATATTTTATTAATGTATAAAAAACATTATTTTCACAAAATGAGAACAAATAAATAATAATTTTTTAAAAATAGCCATGAATTATTACTTTAATTTCCTCCTCAAGGTGAATTTAATTTTTTAATTTTTGATACTGGTAATTTGTTTTTTTTGTTTTTAAAAAATCAAATTTGGGGTGGCTAGGTGGCACAGTGGACAGAGCACCAGCCCTGGAGTCAGGAGTACCTGAGTTCAAATCCAGTCTCAGACACTTAATAATTAACTAGCTGTGTGGCCTTGAGCAAGCCACTTAACCCCATTTGCCTTGCAAAAGCTAAAAAAAAAAATCAAATTAACTAAAGGCTTATTTATTTTTTTATGAATCCAACTCCTAGTTTTATTTATCTATTCAATAGTTTTCTTTTGATTTTATTAATCTCTCCTTTGATTTTCAGAATTTCTCATTTAGTGTTTGAGGATTTTAAATTTGTTCTTTTTCTAGTCTTTTTAGTTGGATGCCCAATTCATTGATCTCCTCTTTCTCTGTTTTATTCATGTAAGCTTTTTAAGAAATATAAAATTTTCCCTAATGACTACTTTGGTTGTATCCCATGAATTTTGGTATGTTCTTTCCTTGTTATCATTTTCTTAGATGAAATCATTAATTATTTCTATAATTTGTTGTTTGATACATTCATTTTTTAAAAACTAATTTTTAATCTCTATACCCCTTTATTACATGTTATTTTTATTGCATCATAATTTGAAAATGATGCATTTAATATTTCCTACCTTCCTGCATTTGATTGTGTCTTTTTTAATGCTCTAATACATGGTCAGTTTTTGTGTTGGTGCCATGTACCACAGAGAAAAAGGTGTAATCCTTTCTATCCCCTTTCAATTTTCTCCAGATGTCTCTGATATTTAACTTTTCTAACATTCTATTTTCCTTCTTAGCTTTCAGGATTTATCCAATTCTGAAAGAGGAAGGTTGAGATTCCCCACCAGTATGGTTTTGCTGTCTATGTCTTCCTGTAACTCATTTACCTTCTCCTCTAAGAATCTGGATGTGATGCCACTTGAATACACACATGTTTAGTTTTGAAATTACTTCATTTTTAGGAATCTCTTAATGCTCTTGCTTTGTCTGAGATCAGGATAGCTTTCCCTGCTCTTTTTTTTCATTTCACCTGAAGCATAGTATACCTTACCCTTTCTCTGTGTGTATCATTCTGCTTCAAATGTGTTTCTTGTAAACAATATATTATTGGATTCTGATTTTTTTCCACCACAATTTTTACACTTATTTCTTATTAGATATTATATTAAGTATAGAAGAAAATGTAATATTGTAAAGGCAAGAAAAACACTTATTCACCCTATAAAGCAGTGAACAGAAAATGAAGTGGGGCAGGGAGGGGAAAGGAGGGGAGTGAAATGAGGCATAAGCCTAAGTGATGATCAATGGTCTGCACATTTACCCACTTTCTTTGTTAACCCTTTTAGTATTGTTAACGGCTTTCTTATTTTCCTTTCGTGAATCAGCTCTTTCTTCAGATAAGCACATGATGGACATGGCTGGGCAACACTGGGTAAGGAGATGAAAGCAGCCTAAAATACTGAACAACTAAAGCAAACAGACAAAAGCGAAACAATATATTCTGGAAGCTCTCGATTCTGTTGCTAGGAAGGGAGGCCCCATCCCTAGGAAGACTTGGCGCTTTCCTTCTCCTGTTCGATGGTTTCCTGGGAAGGAAGAGTGTTTTTCTCTTCTGTGTTGGTCTTTTTCAGCTTATTCTTATCAAATTTCTCCACTTCGGAGAGGTCTGGTTTGTCACACATTTTGGCTGGCTTGCTGGGTGCCCGGCGCGCCGGCTGCCGCCGCTGCCGCTGCTGCGCCGCTGCTGCACCGCCTCGGAGCCTCTGGAGGAGTCAGCTGGCGCCCGGCAGGATCCGCAGAAGAGGTGGATTCTGATTTTTAATCTGCTGTTATCCACTTCTGCTTTATGAAAGTTCATCCTATTCACATTCATAGATGTAATTACAAACTCTTTATGACCTTCCAGCCTACATCTCTGTTTGTACTTTTCTTTGTCCTTTCACTCTATTCCTCCTCATCAGTATTTTGTTTCTGAATATCACCTCCCTCAATCTGACCCATTTCTATCAGCCTCTCCCTTTTCTTTCCCCCTTTTCTTTCCTTCCTTCTTTCTTTCCTCCTTCCTTTCTCCCTTTACCCCCTCCTATTGTCTGAAGGATAAGATCAACTTCTAAAGCCAAAGTAATATATGTATTATTCCTCCTTTGAGCCAAATCCAATGAGAGTAAGATTCAAACAATTCTCATTCCCTCACTTCTTTCCCTCTACTTGCAATAGGTCCTTTGTGACTATTCATATGATATAATTTACCCCATTCTGCCTCTCCCTTTCTCCTGTCCCATTACAATTTCTTTTTTTAATGTCTTATTTTTTTAAAAATCATTCTATCTAAATCAACATATGTCCATACCTTTAACCTAAGTATAATCATCCCTCTAATAGAGTTACAATTCTCAAGAGTTGTGAGAATCTTTCTCCCATGTAGGGATGCAACCAATTTAATCTTACTGAATAGCAGTCTTACTCTTTTACCCTGTTATTCTTTTTTAGGTAAGTCTTAGGTGTTCTGTTTGAAGATCACATTTTATGTTCAACTCTGTTTTTTTTTTTCCCATCAGAAAAGTCTGAAAGTCACCTATTTCATCAAAATATTCATCTTTTCCCTTGAAAGGGTATGCTAAGTTTTGCTAGGTAGTTGATTCTTGGTTGTAATCCAAGCTCCTTTGCCTTCTGGAATATCATATTTCAGGTCCTTCAATGTTTAATGTTAATGCCGTCAGGTCCTGACTATGGTTTTTTGTTTTGTTTTTTTTTGGTACTTGAATTGCTCCTTTCTGGCCACCTGCAAGATTTTCTCCTCAATTTGATGTTTTTGAAATTTGACTAAAATATTCCTTGGCATTTTCATTTTGGGATCTTTTTCAGGAGGTGATCAGTAGATTTTTTTCAATGACGATTTGATTTCTTGAAAGATACAATCCAGGCTCTTGTTTTGATCATGGATTTCAGGTAGTACAATAATTCTTAAATTATTTCTCCTGGATTTTTCAGGTCAGTTGTTTATTTTAATGAGGTATTTTTTGGTTTTTTTGATTTTGCTTAACTGATTCTTGATGTCTCAGGGAGTCAGCCTCCATTTGCCTCAACCTATTCTTCAAGGAATTATTCTTCAGTTAGCTTTTGCATCTCCTTTTCTATTTGGTCCATTTTATTTTTCCTTTGCCTAATTGTATTTTTTATGGGTTTTCTTCAGTCAATTTTTGGGCTGTTACAAGATGTTGAATTTCTCCTGCATTTCTTTTCCCAATTTTTTTTATTTGATTTTTAAAATCCTTTTTTGAGCTCTTCCAAGAAGTATTTTTTGACTAGAGACCAATTCATATTCTTCTCTACAACTTCACATGTAGTGCTTTTTCTGTCATGCTCTTTTGAGATGGTGTTTTGCCCATCCTTATCTCCAGGGTAAGTTGCTATAAACCCTGCTTTTCTCTGACCTTTCTTACATTTGTATTTTGTTCCTGGGTACTACCCCCCAGGTTCTTGTGTTAGAGGAGGGACTGCTCACAGAACTTTGGTGTTTAGAATGCTAGAGGCTTACTCACTGGTCTGGGGTTGTCTCAGTTGAGAACTTAGGAGGTTGCTCTCTGGACCATCTGTGTTGGGAACTCCAGCTACCCACTCCCTGGGCCCTCCACATTAGGAACACCAGAGGCTTGCTCACTGAATTATTGGCATTGTGAACAGCTGGAGCTTGCTCTCTGTGATAAGTCAGTGCTGATACTCTAGTAGCTTGCTCATTAGGTTAGACCTTCTGGGTTGGGAATACTAGGGGCTTGTCACCTAGATTGAGCCATCCAGTCCAATTGCATTGGCTAACTGGGGATTTGGGGTACCTGCAACAGAGTTCTCCCAGCTGGCTTGCTCTGTTGTTGACCTTCTGAGCACTCTAGGGGCCTCCACTTTTGATCTCTCCTGTATCTAAGAACCTCCAGTTGACTGGCTCCTCTTCCAGTAGCCCATGTGTTGGTTTCCATTCCTTGCCCTAAGCATATGCTCTACAAGGACAGATCTTGATGAAAGACACTCGATTCTGTTCTGTTGTGGGTTATGCTGCTCTACAAGAGACATATGCTCTACAAGAGACAGATCTTGCTGAAAGACACTCCATTCTGTTCTATTGTGGGTTATGTTGCTCCAAAATCCATTTAAAGACTTGATTAAAGTTGTTTCTTGAACGAAACCTGAGAGAAGTTTCTGACTTCTCTTCACCATCTTGGCTCTATCCCCTCCCTATCTCTCCTTTTTAAAAAAAATCCATGGAGTCATCTGCTTCTCTGGTTCAGCACATAGTATGGGGAATCATTTTTGTCATTTTAAAACACTCATGTCTTTCAGCATTAAGGTATCACATCTGAGAAGTTCATCATTTCTGCTGTGCCAAATGTCCTTGAAGTCCCCAGAAGTTTTCTGGGAAGCTACTAGTGTATGTCCTCCTGAATAGTCAATTAAAACTTTTGCTATAGTAGTAAAGTTTACAAAATAAAAATGTTCAAATATTTTATTTCCATTCATAATTTTTCTGCTTTGGTGGCAAGTATCATTTGTATTAAAAGTTTTTTGATTCTGATAGGGATTTCTGTCATTTCTGATTTCAATGTATATTACTTATTAGAGGTCTAACATATGAAGGAAAACTATTTATTCCACCAGTCTTTAGGTTCAATTTACCATCACAGCAACTCTGAGTAGGACCAAGCTGAAATTTTATGTTGCTCCACAGAAACATAGAAGTAGCTTCATCACACCAACTGACGTGCTACACTAATCTGTTGAGAAATTCAAATTAATTCTACTTTATAATTGATTCTATATTTTATTGCTTTTGTGATTGTGATTGATTCTGAATCTGCTTAAGTCCTTTTTCTGTCTTTCGGTTAAGTTCAGGAATTTAGCTTTCCCTTCAGAGTTAAAGCTCAGACTGTAACTAAAAGGAAAGAGTTATCATCTTCTATACCATTAACTCTTGGCTAAATACCAAGATATCTTTTGTTATCTCTATGTTGTTAGCTAGTTCTAAGCGATATATAGTCCCTGAACATTAAGGAAAGCAGTTATCTCCCTTAACAAACCTTTCTTGATGCTAAGGAGTTGACTAACTGATCCTCTAGCAAAAAATTACAAGATGAAGATAGATCCCATAAATCAATCAGTATTCTTTTTGCATTTTTTTGCAAGGCAAATGGGGTTAAGTGCCTTGCCCAAGGCCACACAGCTAGGTAATTATTAAGTGTCTGAGACCGGATTTGAACCCAGGTACTCCTGACTCCAAGGCCTGTGCTTTATCCACTGTGCCACCTAGCTGCCCCTAATCAGTATTTTTTAATGATAGAGTGAAGTGGTCACCAGTTCAACATATTCAAATATTTCTCAGAAATTCAGTCATAATATTACTGCCTCCATGATAATGTCATCCCTACCACCAAATTATATTATTCTCCTGATCCTTTTTCTTGTTTTGTATTAATAAAAAGGATTGCCTCAGTTCATTTTTGTCTCTGCCATAGTTGAGGTAATACATTTATTAATTTATTAATAAATTAATAGTGCTTGATACTCTATATCTTAGTTTGGCTTTGTTTACTACCATAACACAGTGATATTGCCAAAAACCAAGTGGCTGGTATTTCAGTGTTCTGAATAAGCCTTCAAAGATATGTTGGGGGGCGGCTAGGTGACGTAGTGGATAAAGCACCGGCCCTGGAGTCAGGAGTACCTGGGTTCAAATGCGGACTCAGACACTTAATAATTACCTAGCTGTGTGGCCTTGGGCAAGCCACTTAACCCCATTTGCCTTGCAAAAACGTAAAAAAAAAAAGATATGTCAGACAGGATTCTAAACTTTTTGTTTTCTGAACTCTGTTAAATAGTCTGATGAAACCTTCTCAGAGAAATGTTTTTGAATGCATAAGATAAAATACATAGAATTACAAAGGAAACTATATTACCATAGCTATCAAAATATTAAAAAATAAAACAAGTTTAGCAATGCAGGTTAAAATTCCCTGCTATAGAGCATTAGGGGATAAGATACATTTAGTGTTAAAGAAGAAATTAAAATTATTCTGTATCATATAATAATTGATTCTATTCTGTATTATTTCCCCATTTTGTACAATTGCTCAGTTAATATTTCTGTCCTTGAACAAGCTTTTCTCTGAGTTTGTTTAAATACAAGTTAATTTGTGCATTCCAAAGGGTATATTGTTCATCTTTGCCTGTTCTTGTACAATTTTTATCTATGGACCACAAAATTTTAATTTGTAATAAAAGTCACTAAGGCACAGAGTTCTGAGAATGTGCAATTCATTAGAGATGCTAGTGGTCCATAATCAATTGGGTCCACAATCTTCCACAAAGTCAGGGACCCCTATCCAAAGGGGTTAAGGAGTTTTGTAGATCTTGGGGATTCCTGGGAGGTTACCTAGTCCTCAGGAGGTTCCTTTAAAAAAATAAAAACTGCTAGGATCAGTTAATCTTCAGAAGCAATCTACTAAAGGTTGTCAAATTCCAAAGGTCATGAGAGTCTTTAAGACTCCAGTGTTTGACCAAAGTACCCAAAGAAGTTGAAGTTTTGAAGCAAAAGTCATTTGGGGGGGGGGGGTAGATGGCAAAGATTCACAGTCAATGAGAGCTAGCAGTGAGGGGAAAGTAACTCTTATGGTCTCTCTGGAGACCTGTAGGACAGTGAGTATAGAGGCAGTGGAAAGGATTGGAAGGGGGAGAGACAAGAAAGAAGATTGCTTTATATTAGTGGTAGGAAAGAGTGCCACTGAGATGTTTTTGAAGGGAATGAGGGACCTAGTACTAGACTTTTAGGGATTTGGTGATTGAAAAGACTGTCCTCTCTTAGGAGGGAAAAAAGTTGAAGCTCCTAGTCATAACTAGCATCTGTGGAAGTGTGGGGGGGGACACATCCCCAAGGGGGGATTTTTAGGCAAAAATGGAGAGGGAGGAGATCAGAGGGTGAGGTATAGGTCAATGGTAAATGGCATTTTTAGGAAAATGAGCATATGTGGGAGAGCGGGGAGGTTCCATCAAGAAGCAGTGTCCTCTTTGTACCTTATGGGAACTGACATTTTTCTTGGAGTAATGTACAATGGGGAAAAAAGACAGGGATCATGCTTTATCTGGAAATGACAAAAATAGCTTAGAGGGGAGAATCAGGAAAAGATAATTTCAAAGTTTTTATTCCATGGAAATGCAAAGGAAAGAGATGAATTAGAAAAATATAGATGCCTTCAACCACAGAATGAAGTTCCAAATTATATAGAAAGGGAAGATGGATAGTGACAGAGAAAAAAGCTTTATGGAAGGAGCACAAAATAGAAGAAAAGAACTAGTTGAAATAAGGAAAAGATATATCTAGTTGACAGAGAAAAAGAGAAAGGAAGAATTAATTAACCAAACATGAGTAGACATGAAAAAAATATGAGCAAAATTCCAAAAGGAAAGGGGAAACAAAGAGGGTAGATCAAGGTGAGGGGAAGAGATCCAGTGAGAAGTAAGCCACCTTTTAAAAGATTAAAATAATACAGAAGGGAAAAAAACAAAACTACATATATTTAGAGACAAATGGAAGAAAATAGAAACCTAACTCTAAAACTTTAAACATGAATGGGTCCAACAAAACATTAAAACAAAAAAGTGATGAATTGGATACAAAAACATCTATCTGTTGCTTAAAGAAAAAATTAAAAATGACTAGAAAAAGTACTGTATATGGGTGAATTCAAAAAATGGAGTTTTAATTATGCTATATGACAGGAAAAGTAAACATTAAAAAATAAAGAAGGACAAACAAGGAAACTACATTATACTGAAAGGAACTATAGACAACAAAATAAAAGCAGTAATAAACTTCTATGCTCTAAATGTCTTACCATACAAATTCATAAAAGCAACATTAGTTGAGCTACAAGAATACATACAGAGTAAAACAATGACAGTGGACTCCATGTTACTCTCTCCATTCTATTTCAAGTAAGTCTATCAAAAAAGAACAAAAGGTAAAATATGGGGAAAAGCAGCTGGAAAAATTAGAAATAAACTAAAAGATTTGTGGATTTTCAAAGTGGGTCTGCAAATGAATATAAATCACAAGACCACACAAAGCTTTTATAAAACTTGACCATATATTTAAATAACAAAGATTTTGTACAAAATATCATAAAGTAGAAATAATAAATACATTCTTTTTGTATAAAATGCAAAAAATTAACATCATAAAAACAATTTTGTAGCTGGAAATGATGATAATGCACAACAAACCAATTTTCTGGGATGCAGCTAAAACAATGCTCAGGAAGAAAATCTTATCCCTACCCTCCAAAAAGAATTAACAAAATAGAAGATTAATGAACAGAATATGCATTTTAAAATTTGAAACAATAGATAAACAAACCTAAAATAAGTGCACAAGAAGAGATATTAGCATTTTGAGAAGAAATAGAGAAATTAGAAACAAAAAAAGAAATAATAAAACTAAAATTGGGTTCTTTGAAAACAGTAAAAATAATATTTGTATACAAAATTTCACTGTTTTAAGTGTAACAGTCAAAACATTAATTTTATACATACACATACATGCACACACACACACACACACACACACACACACACATATATATATATATATATATATATATATATATATATATATATATATATATATATATAACAAACATTCCCTAGTGTACCAAGGGACATTAACAAAGAATTACAAAGTATTCACCTTTACATATAAGATCATAAGTCACCAATAATAAGAGAAAACCTACAAAGTTTCCCTTCACATCCTGGAAATTCGAAAAGTTGGCGACAAATTACAATAGCCATTTTGAAAAGTAACAAAACCTAATATTTTGTTGGTAGGACTGAAAAAGTACAATGAAAAGTAATTTGGAATCATGCAAATAGTGATTGCATTAGTAATACAAAGAATAAAAGTATTAGAAAAATATAGGTGCTGTGAAACACAGAATGAAGTTCCAAAGGAAAGATGGAGAGAATATCTTTCTGGAATGGAACACATATATACATACATATAAAATAAATTGGAAAAAAATCTCAAATGAACAGGACTAGTTGAAAGGGAGGAAAAGAAAGATGACTAAAGGATTCATATTCTTTGAACCAGAGATTCCATTACTAGACCTTAGGTGGATTCTTTTTATCTTCACTTTTCTCTCTGGTTCTAAAAGTCTGGCCCCTTTCATCCATCATTTCTTGAAATAAGGTAACTAGACTTTTTATGGTTAAGGTTTTCAGATACATCAATGATTTTTATATTTCATTTTCTTGACTTGCTTTTAATATCAGAAATCTATTACATTAGTCTATTTTAAAAATTAAATTTTTCAGCCAATAAGAATCTTTCTTCTCTCTGTCCAATCCCAAACCCCATTGAGAAAGGAAAAAACAAAACTCCTGTTACAAACATGTATAATCAAGTGAAATTAAATTCTAAAACTGGATACATGCATACATACACATATATGTATATATATATATATTTATACATGCATATTTATATGGGCATAGTGAAGTAAAAAGAGCCAAAAACAATATGCACTTGCATTATAAAATATTCACATGCAAATCACTAATAAGATATATGCATACATATACATACAATATTCACTCACATACACATATTTATAATCATTCTGTACTTTAAGCCTATCACCTCTCTATCAAGAGAGAAGTAACAGATTTCAATATAATTTTTCTGAAATAATAATTGGTCATTACATTGATCAGTTTTAAAGTATGACAATATTGTTTGTTTTTATAATATTGTTGCCACTATCTAAACTCTTCTCCTGGTTTGTCTCATCTTACTCTATATTAGATCATACAAGTCTTTCTACGTTTCTTTGAAACTACTTCCCTTCTTATAGTAAAATAGCATTCCACCAGATGTGTGTGTGTATGTGTGTATATATGTATAACTATTTAGTATTAACTATTTATTTGCTCAGCCATTCCTCAGATGGTGGACATCCCATCAGTTTCCAATTTTTAATTTTGTCAATAGAACTGATACATTTTTACATCTGTAGGATTTGTTTTGTTTAGGACTAATTAATCCTCAAATGTACCCTCCCTTTTATTCTCCCTTCTCCTTTCTCTTTCCCTTTAGCACTGTTGAATGAAATTTATTTCTGTACCAATTGTATAACTTTATGTCTTTTGACCAGTTCAAATTATGACTGAAGTTTAAGTGTCAGCATCTCTCTCCACCTCTTCCCCTTTGTTTGTATAAAATTCTACTTGATCATTGTAATTAGGTGACATAAGTTTCCTCATGCTGCTTCTCCCCTCTTTCTTTTGTTCCTCCCTAGTGTATTTCTCTCCCCGTCTTTCTATTCATTTCTTAAGATCATCAAGACATAAAAAAGAGCCTCTCTCAGATCTTATTATACTCTCACTATGAAATCTGATGATAGTCTTGGGGTCGAGAATGCAGTTATCCTTTTTTAATTTCTTATTATTGTTCACTCATTTAACTTTTTGTGTTTTTCTTGATGCCTGTATTTTAACTTATAAGTTTCTATGTAACTAATTCTTTTCATCAAGAATGATTGGGGGGGGGGGTGCAGCTTGGTGGTGCAGTGAATAGAGCATGGGCCCTGGAGTCAGGAGTACCTGAGTTCAAATCTGGCCTCAGACACTTAATAATTACCTAGCTGTATGGCCTTGGGCAAGCCACTTAACCGCATTGCCTAGCAAAAAAAAAAAAAAAAAAAAAGAATGATTGGAAGTCCTCTACTTTACTGAAGGACCATTTTTCTCCTGGAGGATTTTACTCAGATTTGCTATATAAATTATTGCTGACTGTAAGTCTATATTCTTTGCCTTCTGGGTATCATATTGCAAACTCTTTTTCTCTTTATAGTGGTGATTGCTATTTTGTTTGTTGTATTTGATTCTAGCTACAATGATTCAGTATTTTAATTCTTACTTCATGAGGGCTGTACTTTTTTCTTTGACTTAGAAGTTCTGGATTTTAGCCATAATATTGCTGAAAGTTTTCATTTCACAATCTCATTCAATAAGGATTGAGAGACCCTTAAAAAAGAAATTATGTGATGGTAGAGAAGACTGCTTGGGCTACTAGTAGTTCCAGACTGTTACTATATAGATTAGGTTTTTATAACTCTCCAGGTCCTCAGCAATATTCTGCAACAATTTAGGAAAGACAAATAGAATCTTTTATAAAAGCAGAGGTAGAAGAGAAGAGAAGAATGATTCAAGTGAGAAAAATAGGAGTAGCTGAAATACAATCTTTAGAATTTATTATCGAAATGAGAAAATATTATCTGTTTGGGGAAGGAAAAAAGGAACAAGTGACTAATTGCATTTATAACTGTTAAGAAAAAAAGTCCATTTGTTTTAAGACAGCAGTGTTAAGATAACCATTAAGAGCATCTCTTATCTAAGGAAAATAATTATTTTTTCATTAGTGGATTTGATTATTTGCTTTTCCATGTTTTTGTTAAATTTTGTTTTTCCTTCAGAGAAAATTAATTTCCCTCCAAAGACTGGAATAGAAAAGAAACAGTCATTGCCTATGACAAATTCATAGAACACTTTAATCAGTTGAGCAGTTTGGATAAGATAGCCTACACCCTAAAACTCAATGCAAATGCTCCAGAAATTCTTATTAAGAAATCTCTGCATGGAAATTAAACATGGAAGCTGAGTAGTAGATACAGAATCAACTGAAGGAACTTATAGACTTAGTCAATTAACAATCCTATATTAAACATTTTCTATGTGACCTTGAAGCTAAGTCTACCATTTCAGTATCAATGGTTACAACAATAACTCACCAAACTTGCACAGGAGAGAATATCCTCAATTGACTGTTATTCTCATAGGATGAGATGTATTTCCCCATCCATAGGGGGAAACCTACAGACAATTTTCTTTAATTTTAAAATTTTAAAATTTTAAATATTTTATATTATATTATTATATATTATAATTATAATTAATTCAACTAATTATTCAATTCAATTAATTATAATATATTATAATATTTTATTATTCTAATGTATGTATAAATTCTGGCAATTCCTGGCAATTCCTGCAATTCTGGCAAATTCCTTTTATTACACAAATATGGTGCTAATATCTAAACCAAAAAAGAACTAAATAGAGAAAGAAAACTATAGACCAATTTCCCTAATATTGATGCAAAAAAATTTAAATTAAAATAACAGAGATATAAAGAGATCACAAAGATTATATAGTAGGATCAGGTGAGATTTATAGCAATTGATTCAATATTAGAAACTATCAGCATAATTAAACATATCAATAACAGAACCAACAGAAAATAAAGGGGTACATTTGAGGATTAATACTGAATGTATGTATAAAAACACATTTTAACATTCATTTTTGCAAAATTTTGAGCTCCAAATTTTTCTTCCTGGCTTCCTTCCCTTATTCCTAAAATGATAGTTCATGTAAAACATATTTCTATATTAATCATGTTTTGAAAGAAGAAACAAACCAAAAGGGAAAAAGCACCCCCCAAAATAAGGAAAGTGAAAATAGTATGTTTCAATCTGCATTCAGGGTTCATCATTTTTTCTCTGTATGTGGATAAGCATTTTCCATTATGAGCCTTCGGAATTGTCTTGGATCATTTTTTGCTGAGCAGAACTTAATCATCAATAGTCGATTCTGACAAAATGTTGCTGTTACTGTGTATAATGTTGTTTTGGTTCTACTCACTTCACTAGCATTGGTTCATGTAAATCATTTCAGGTTTTTTCTGAAATTTGCCTACTCATCATTATTTATAGAACAATAGTATTCCATTACATTCATAGCTCACAGTTTGTTTAGCTATTCCCCAATTGATGGATATTCCCCCCCAATTTCCATTTTTTTTTTGCCAACACAAAAGAACTGCTATAATTATTTTTGTGCATGTAGGTTCTTGTCCCTTTTTATGATCACTTTGGGATACAGACCAAGTAGTAGCATTGCTGGATTAAAGGGTACACATATACCCCTTGAGTATAGTTTGAATTTCAGTTCTTAACTTCTCCAACAGTCCATTAATATGCCAATTTTTCCAAATTCCCTCCTACATTGATCATTTTTTTCTGCTATTAGTCAATCTGATATGTATGAGTTGGTACTTGAGAAATGTTTTAATTAGCATTTCTCTAATCAATCTGCCAGGTAGACTCTTCCTTACTCCTCTAATTTGCTTATATTCCTTGTGTTAAATCATATACCCATTTTGATTTTATCTTTGAATATAAAGTTATGGCAATCTCCAGAGTTTGCCTCAATAAGAAACAAACAGAATTAGGTCAACATATATATTTGCATCTGTGATCAAATGCATCTGTATGGTGGTGAGGAGATGTCTGACTTGGCATCAGATCCTCAGAATGAGATCTTGGGACACATATTTATAGGAAGTAGACAAAGGACTATATAATTATTGGTGGCAGGCAATGAGATGTCACACCATACATTAAAAGTTTTTTTCCTGATTTAGGATGTCTGCCTGCTGTCACATTGTGAGGGATTCCATTGGAGTTAGGCAGGAAGAAGAATGCCTTATCTTGACTCAGAAAATCAAGATTTACAGATTTCCCTAAAAGAAGGAATTCTCTCCTCTTTACAGAATGTTTGTGCACCCCATGACTATTGATGCAATGGGGGTTTTATAGCTCTTAACATAAAGATAATCAGGCAAGCCTCCTGTTTTCCAAGGAGGAAGCTGACATTTTTTATACTCAAATTTATAATTATTAGTAGAGGGAGAAAAGCAGACAAAAATCTATATTTTGTCAAGTAAGATCTTCATCCATACCCAGTTTTCCATATTGTTTTCCAGTTTCCCCAGGTTTTTTTTTTTTTTGGTCAAATTTCCAGAAGCTGGGGTTATCAACCATTAGATTACTATGGTCATTTACTACTATCTTCTGTACCTAATCTATTCTACTGATCTACCATAGTTTTGCTGGTTACTGCTTTATAATACAGTTTGAGATCCGGTACTGCTACAACTCCTTCCTTTTCATTTTTTCATTAGTACCATAGATATTCTTGACCTTTTGTTCTTTCAGATAAATTCTATCATTATTTTTTCTAGCTCTACAAAATAATTTTTGGTAGTTTGATTGGTGTGGGTACTGAATAAGTAAATTAGTTCAGACAGAATTGCCACTTTTGTTATATTGGTTCAGCCTACCCATAAGCAACTAATATTTTTCCAGTTGTTTAGATCTGACTTCATTGTGTGAAAATTGTTTTGTAATTGTGTGTATATAGTTCTTGTGTTTGTCTTGGCAGGTAGACTATATTTAATATTTATTTACAGTTATTTTAAATAGAATTTATCTTTATCTTTGCTTGAGAATGTTAAATTGTTGACTTATGTAGATTTATTTTCAATCTTTCAACTGTGCTAAAGTTGTTAATTTAAAGCACATAGTTTTTAGTTGATTCTTTAAGTATCCTATCATATCATCTGCAAAGAATTATAGTTTTGTTTCCTCATTACTTAGTCTAATTCCCTACATTTTTTATCTTAATACTTGTCAAGAAATATGATTTTCATATTATTATGATATGTGTAATGAATTTAATAATAATAATTTAGTTTCTGGAGAAGTGAAAACAAAGTAACCAGTGTAATTTGTTTTAATAATGGCAGGTTCTTCATTCTTTCCTTGAACTGTACTTGCCTATGTTAAATCAAGTGAATTAGTATAACCAATATTAATGTACCTCCAAGACTGTACAATTAACTTATCCTTTCTCAAAGGACTCAAAGACACCTGTGTTGTCCTACTTGGATGATCACAAGTGATGTAATTGTTGTATTGTCCTGTATGTTGGACTTGTCCTGGGAAGATCATTTAAGCTCCCAATAAATTGCTATCTTATTAATGGCACTGTTTCTTGCCTGCTCAAACCCAGGTCAGAGATTAGTTCAATAAAAATTTGGTTACCATGATATATCTAACATTTCTAGTACAATATTATTGAATAATACTGCTGATAATGGGTCTATTTTCTTCACCTCAATCTTATTAGGAGGGTTTTTAGCTTTTCCCCTTCATAAATGTTTGCTGATGGTTTTAGATAAATACTAATTATCATTTTAAGGCAAGCTCAATCTATTTCTATTGTCTTTAGTGTTATTGTCTTTAGTGGGAATGGGTGCTGTATTTTGTCGTAAGGTTTTTCTCTTGTCAAAAGCATCTATTGAGAAAGCCATAGATTTTTCTGTTGGTTCTGTTATTGATATGTTTAATTATGCTGATAGTTTCTAATATTGAATCAATTGCTATAAATCTCACCTGATCCTACTATATAATCTTTGTGATCTCTTTATATCTCTGTTATTTTATTTTAAATTTTTTTGCATCAATATTAGGGAAATTGGTCTATAGTTTTCTTTCTCTATTTAGCTCTTTTTGGTTTAGATATTAGCACCATATTTGTGTAATAAAAGGAATTTGCCAGAAGTCTATCTTCGCCTGTTTTTCCAAATACTTTATATAATATCAGAATTAATTGTTCTTTAAATGTTTTGTAAAATTTACTTGTAAATTCATCTGAGCCTGGGAATTTTTTCTTAGGGAGTTTATTGATGGTTTGTTCCTTTTCTTTTTCTAAGATGGTGTCATTTAGATATTTTCCCTTTCCTCTTCTGTTAATCTGACAAAAGTATATTTTTGTAAATATTTGTTGAATTTACTCATTGTCAGATTTATTGGTGCATAATTGGTCAAAAATATTTCCCAATGATTGTTTCAATTTCCTCTTCATTAATAGTAAATTTACTGCTTTTCATTTTTGATACTATATATTTAGTTTCCCTTCTTTTTTAAAAAAATCAATTTAACCAATGGTTTATCTGTCTTGCTTTTTTTTTTAATAAAACCTACCCAAAGAGTTTTCTTACTTTAAGTTTTTTTTTAGGTTTTTGCAAGGCAAATGGGGTTAAGTGGCTTGCCCAAGGCCACATAGCTAGGTAATTATTAAGTGTCTGAGGTCAGATTTGAACTCAGATACTCCTGACTCCAGGGCCAATGCTCTATCCACTGTGCCACCTAGCTATCCCTGCTTTAAGTTTTATTAATCTCATCTGATTTTCATGATTTCCAACCTGAGGAATTTAATTTAATTGGAAATGTAAAATTTGTTCTTTTTCTAGTTTTTTTTAGTTCCATACCTAACTCATTGATCTTCTCTTTCTCTATTTAATTAATGCAAGAATTTAGAGACATAAAATTTTCTCTATGTGCTTCTGTGACTGCATACAATTTTAGTATTTTTTCTCATACTGTCATTTTTTTGTTTTTTAATTTTTTAAAAAAAATTTTTGGTTTTTGCAAGGCAAGGGGGTTAAGTGACTTGTCCAAAGTCATACAGCTAGATAATTATTAAATGTCTGAGGTCAAATTTGAACTCAGATCTACCTGGCTCCACGACCAGTACTCTATCCACTAGCTGCCTCATATTGTCATTCTTTTTACTGAAATTATTGTTTCTATTATTTATTCTTTGAGTTACTTATTCTGGAGGATTAGATTATTTAGTTTTCAATTAATTTTTAATCTATCTTTCCACTGCCCTTTGTTGCCTATAATTTTATTATATTCTGAAAAATATCTGAATTCAGAATAGATCTGAAAAGCATGCATTTAATATTTCTGCCTTTCTATATTTGATTTTGAGGTTTTTATGCCAGAATACTTGATCAATTTTTATGGAGTGCCATGTACTGCAGAGAAAAAGGTAAATTCTTTTCTATCCCCATTCAGTTTTCTCCAAAAGCCTATCTTTTCTAAGTTTTTTAACATTCTATTCACCACCATAATATCTTTCTGGTATATTTTTGTGGTTGGTTTTGAGAAGGGAAAGTCAAAGTCCCCAACAAGTATAGTTTTGCTATTTCTTTCTTTGGATACTACATGCATCCATATATGTATATATGTATATATGTATATGTGTTTTTATATATACACACATATAGGTGCACGTGCTTAATATTGATATGACATATTAGTTGATGGCACCTTTTAGCAAGGTGCAGTTTCCTTCCTTATCTTTTTAAATTAGGTCTATTTTGCTTTTTTGCTTTTTTCTGAGATCATGATTGGTATCCCAGTTTTTCTTTTACTTCTGTTGAAGCACAGTAGATGCTGCTCCAGTCTCTTACCTTTACTCTGTGTGTTTCTCTTTGCTTCAGGTGTGCTTCTTGTATTCTGGTTTTTAATCCATTCTGCTATCTGCTACCATTTTATGAGAGAGTTCATATCATTCACAGTCAGTTATGGTTATTGTATATTTTTTTCTCTTCTTTGTCCTTCTCTCTTTCCTTTCATCCTTCTCCTTTTCATCAGTGTTTTGCTTCTGACCACCACCTCCTCCAATCTGCCCTCCTTTCTGTTAGTTATCCCACCTTTATTTAACCTCCTTCCTCTTCTACTTCCCTGTAAATTTCTATAACCAACTGCTCATGTATGTTATTCCCTCTTTGAACTAGTTTAGATTAGAGTAAGTTTTAAGAAATGACCACACTTCCATCTTCCCCTCCACTGTAATAAGTTTTGTGCCTCTTAATGTGAGATAATTTACATGTTCTATATCTCCCTTTTTCCTGATCCCAATAAAAATTTCTTTCTCTTATCCCCTTAATTATTTTTGTGCCATCCCATCAAAATCACCTTCTTAAGAATTACAAGTATTATCTTCCCATGTTGGGATATAAACAATTTGAATCCCTTATGTTTTCTTTTTCCTTTTACCTTTTTTGTGCTGTTATGACTTGATCTTGATAATTTTTTTTAAACTCTGGTCTTTTCCTCAAGAAATCTTGCAGTCTTTTTCATGAATGATCTTGAAGGATTAGGCTCAGTGTCACAGCATAGGTGATTCTTGGTTGTAGTCCTAACTCCTTTCCTTCCAGAATATCATATTTCATGATTTCTGACACATTAATATTGCAACTGCTAAATCCTATGTCAGGATTTGACTGTGACTCTCCAATATTTGAATTATTTCTTTCTGGCTAGTTTATTTCATTTTAGGATCTCTTTCCAGAAGTGATCAATGGATTCTTTCAATGTCTATTTTACCCTTGGGATCCAGAATATCAGAACAGTTTTCTTTGATAATTTTTTTCTTGAAGTTGACATTCAGGTCTTTTTTTTTTATCATTCTTAAATTAGCTCTTCTGGATCTGTTTTCCAGGTCTTTTCCAGATCAAGTTTTTCCAGTGAGGTATTTTATATTTTCTTACCCTTTTTTATTCTTTTTATTTTGTTTGATTGATTCTTAATGTATCAGAGTCATTAGTTTTTCACTTACCCAGTTCTAATTTTTAAGGAGTTATTTTTTCAGTTAGCTTTTTAAAACTCCTTTTCTATTTGACCAATTCAACTTTTTAAGGAGCTTGTTTTCTTTTTCCATATTCTTGACTCTTTTTTCATGATTCTCTTTCATCATTCTCATTTATTTCCCAATTGTTTTTTCCACTTCTCTTATTAGATTTTTAAGCTCCTCTTTGTGCTCTTTCAGGAGTTCTCTTTAGGCTTGAGTCCAATTCACATTTTTCTTTGATGAGGTAAGAGGGTTGCATATAGATATTTTGACATTATTGTCCTCTTCTGAGTTTGTGTCATGATTTTCTTTATCACCATTTAATTTTCAATGGTTAGATCTTTTTTTTTGTTTTCTTTTTTGCTCATCTTTTCAAACCTTTTCCCTTATTTTTAAGTTTGAGCTCTGCTCCCGGGGTAGAAGGGGCTCAATCTCCAACTTTTTGTGTGAGGTGGTACAGGCCCTGTCAGTTTGCCCATTTCATTGGTACTGCCCAGAGGCCCACAGGGGACACTTGGGCTACAAGACTGGAGTGATCCAGTGACTCACCTGGTGCTGCACTGATGTACATGGGGGCTCCCAGCAATGGTATCTACCCATTCACCCAGAGCTGTGTTGAAGCATGTAAAGGATCCCAGCACTGGCACCTTCCCTTTTGCCAGGTACTGCACTTAAGCACATGAAAGGTCCCAGCCCTGAGTGTCTTATATTATCCAGGAGCTGCATTGAGGCACATGGGAGGATCCTACAGATGGTATTTGTCTGCTTACCTGATGCTGCTGCTTGATTTGTTGGGATGCTTCCTTTCCTGGACAGTGCTCCCCTTTTTCACAAGTAAGACAGTTAATTCCTACTGATCCAGGTTTCTTGGGCCAGAAGATTGTTCCACCTCATATTTTTGCTGGTTCTACATTCCAGAATTCATGTAGGGATGCTATTTTATCATTGATTGGAGGGGAGTATCAAGGAGTTCAGATGATTTCCTGCTTACTTCGTCATCTTGGCTCCTGGAAGTCCATTCTTCTGACATTTCTTTCTAAATGTATGGCTAGTACACTGCCTTTTTTTTTTTCAGATTAGGATACTCTGGTGTTGTAAGAATAAGGGACTTTCGGGGGCGGCTAGGTGGCGCAGTGGATAAAGCACCGGCCCTGGAGTCAGGAGTACCTGGGTTCAAATCCAGTCTCAGACACTTAATAATTACCTAGCTGTGTGGCCTTGGGCATGCCACTTAACCCCATTTGCCTTGTAAAAACCTAAAAAAAAAAAAAAGAATACGGGACTTTCCCCAAACCATAACAAGTAAATTGAGTATCTAAAATGTGGTATATTGAACTCAAGTTCTCTCCTATGCCAAGTCCAGCTAAATACTTTGAAATAAGCTTATAATGTTCTAGTTGGATTTTAATTTACAAAAGGTAATCAGATTAGATTGGTCAAAACCTATCTACAATTAAATTGGTGTATACTATAAATACTGATAATCGATATGTTACCTGAATATGAGATGAAATTATCATTGTACTTTAAGTTCTAGAATCTAGGATTAAAAGTTGATAGAACTAAATTACTATATTTATGAAAAAAATGGGACAACTAAGGAATTTTTTAAATCCTCTGGTTCATATTACAGTTCAGAAATTATCAACTATTTTTTCTCTAAAGTAAACAAATAATGATGTACTGCCATCTACTGACCATTACAACTAAAATCGGAATTTAAAATATAACATGAAGTAAATCAAATTTTTTGAGTATTCACATATAAAATTTCTGTAAATAGGGCAGTTAGGGTATGAATAGAGCACTGGCCTTGGGGGTGGGAAGATGGAAATTCAAATCTGGCCTCAAACACTTCTTACTAGCTGTGTGACCTTGGGCAAGTCACTTAACCCTGATTGCCTTGCATCCAGGACCATCTCCAGTTGTCCTGACCCATATCTGGTCACTGGACCCAGATGACTCTAGAAAAGAAAATAAGGATGATGACTTAGCACAGCAACTCCTCACTAAAATCCAATTCACGTATTTGTCATGATATCACCCCTGATGTCGCTCTTCGAAAATGAAGGGCCAACATTGTTCTGTAAATAAATGGGTATTTAGTTGTTTTTTATCAAACTGGAAAAATGAGCACTTTCCAGATTTTCCACTTTAGGAAAAAGCCATAAGGCAAATTGCAGGGGGAAGATTTATATAAATTAACTCTACAAAAAATCAAATAATAAGCATTTAATAATGTTCCAGGCATTGGGCTAGGTAACAGGCATGTAAATACAAACTTAAAATGATTCCTCTCTGCAAGGAGTTTCCATATAAGTACATATAAAATTCTATCCAAAATAAATTTAAAGGTAATTGGATGGGAGAAGTATTAGCAGATGTAGGGGATCAGGAAAGAAATGATGTGAAATGTGACATCTAAGCAGAGCTTTGAAGGAAGAAGTGAGGAGAGAGTATATATATATATATATATATATATATATATATATATATATATATGCCAGGAATAGAGAATAATCTATGTAAAGGCTTGGCTGGAATATTGAGCACATGAAGGACAGTAATGTATGTTTCCTTAAAAGTAGACTATGATTAAGTTTTAAAGAGCTTTGAATACCTAACATAGATGTGTGTGTGTGTGTGTGTGTGTGTGTGTGTGTTACTGCCTCTATATTGTGCCTCCCAAAATTACAAATCTATGGTTCACATCAATGTGTTTCCCATTAAAAATAGACAGCTATAATTAGCTCTTAACAAAGCTCTTATATAAGATGGCAATGTTAAAAATAGTAACTTAAGAACATTACCTTCATAAAACATGGGCCCACTCTCTTATAAATATATACAACACCTATGTGGATACAAACTTAGAATATCATGGTCCATATAAAGGAATCATATGGAGCCAAGGCTCCTCATTCTACTGGCATTTCTAGGCCCCCAAATCTTCTCTGCTCATGTTATACTCACAAAGTTCAACTCTCAATTGCCAGGTTAGTCCTCTCCAATCTGTAGCCAGCTCCCTTCCAGCTTTCTTCTCTTCTGCCAGTGGGGTAGAAGAAATAAATATCTTTTCCTATCCCAAAAGACATGAAGAACTAGATTCTATCATGCTTGCTAGCTCCTTAAACTCTCCTGTATTCTCTAATTGTCCTATTCCCTCCTCAATATTTGTTTGAGATTCTAGAAGTAAAATGGAATCCCTGGAATTTATTGAATAGGAAAGTAAAATAGCCAGATCTGTGTCTTAGAATTATTACATTGGCATGTGAACATAGAAAACTGAAAGACTTAAGACAGGAAGACTTAGAAGGCTCTACAATATTTCAAGGGAGGAAGTTCTGGTTAAAAGAGTGACATGAAATGTCTTTGATACACAAGTACCAGATGAAGCAAAGATCAATAAAACCAAAGGGAAAACTAGTCAATTCTGTTCAGCCCCGCATAAAAATATAGACAAAATTCCTGCTACTGTTATGAAAGGGGTGGGGGGAGGTCAGAGGAGTTGAAGAGGAAAGCTGAATCAGTATTATTTCTGATAAATGTGCCCTGAAATCAAAAGGACCTCAACTTTGGCCTGTTAGAACAAGAGCAGAGAAAAAAACTAGTACCTGAGCGGGGTTCCCATGAAGACAAAGATGACTTTTCTTTAAGCAGTATGTCTCAGGGACCCCCAACTTGCCTGAAGTCAGCATACTCTCTGCAATGGGTGATAAAATCCAAAGGGAAATTCACAGAGGAAAGAAGAGGTAAAACTTTTATACAGTTTTTATAAAGCAGTAAGAATTGGGGGGGAAGAAGACATGAAACCAGTACTATCTCTGATACCTCATCAGTTCTTCAGCAAGGGACAAAACCAACTTCCCAGAGATATTTGCCTAAGGAAAAGGATGCAGATAGTGAGTTGTGGCCAGAATCCATATCTCCTGACAGAAGGAAAGCAGGATCTGGTCCTTGCCACATCATCTAAAACTGAGACAGGGTGTAACTGATGTCACTCAGATACAGAGGGAATAGCATAGGGTCAGCTAGGTCACAGGATGAAGAGAGGGGAGTTTAATATGGCAGAAAGTTCCAAAGCAGGAAATGAGATTCTACTCATATAAACAATGAAAACTCCTAATATAATGAAGCTAAATGTAGCAAAGTTGTCTTGATTTGGTTCACAGGGAGGCAGGAATAGGTACATCTTTATATCACTTTTTTTGGGGGGGGGAGGTTAAGTGGCTTGTCCAAGATCACACAGCTAGGTAATTATTATGTGTCTGAGTCTGGATTTGAACTCAGGTCATCCTGACTTCAGGGCCAATACTCTATCCACTGTGCCACTAGCTGCCCCCTAGGTACATTTTTAGCATCTTCATCCCCCACCTCTTGGAATGAAGATGAATTCCTACCATAGGGGAAGCAGGAGGTAGAGGGCAGAGGTTGGTCATTCTGCTCTCCTCAGAGGGAAAGACTAAAATTTTATCTGTTTACTTAAATATTAGTCATAGGGATGGAGCTTTCAGTTTCAAGATTTCCTGATTTCTATTTCCTCATGGAGGAGGACACTAAGCATTATATCCAAGATTGATCCCCTTCTTCCAAACATCAATTCCACAATGAACACACATAGCAGAGGGCAAAGAAACCCATTTAGGTGTGTTGATAGCAAAAAGAAATCAGAAAAAGTACATAGAAGAAAATATATATCAAACTATACAAAGTAAAAGAATTTTCTCAATGAGAACAAGTAACTCAGCTCAAGAAAGAGACACAGAAACTCCCTTAGATGGAAAAAAAGTAGAAATTCTATGTAGTTTCAAAGTATGCAAAGACTACCAGTTCCTCTCATGTCAGCTTCTTTCTAGAGTCTCTCTTCAGCAAAGTGAAATGGGGTTGGTGTTGTCCATTTTGTTATGAGTTTTTATTGAGCCATTTCCAACCAGGGCATAACAAAGCAGGCCAGAGACAGAGTGCCAGTAATAAGATAGTGGTTTATTAATGATTTTCTTTGTAAGGAACTGATTTGCAAATCTTGGGATTATTCAATTCCTTGGAGTTCCACCTTTCTGTATGTAGGTAAATATTTCATACATAATCATAAGTGGGAAGGTGGAAAAAAGAACAGTTAGATTTGGTGTTTGAATGATATTCCTAGGACAAGTCACTATTCAAGACAATACAATGATTACATCCCTTGTGACCATCCAAGTAGGAGTCCTGTGTGAATGATTGGGTATGGTTTTCAGAGTTACAGTACAGTACAATTTATACTGATACACTTCACTTAATACAGATAAGCACAGTTCAGGGCAAGACCTATCATGATTCATGGATAAATTCTGTTACTTTGTTTTCACTGTTTTCCCAGATCTAGAATCTGAAAAGAGAACACTGAAATTATTAGTATATTTAGTATATTAGTATATTTATTATACTTGTCATATTGATCAACATGAAAATCATAATTCTCTTGATAATCTGTCTCTCTCAAAGATGGAGACTAGAAGAATCCCCAAAAGACTGGAGAGTCTGAAAAAACTAAAGTTATTCCTCCTCTCTACTGGTTCCAACAAGGGCACCCTAAAAGGGTGGGCCTTAATCTCCACCAATGAGGAGAAAGTCCTATTTTAATGAGTTTGGGAGACAACATTACATTCCTCCTTTGTAGTCTCTTGAAAAGGTCAAGTGGTACAAGTTCAAAATTGTAACAATTCATTATAAGCATGTGCAATTTGAAAAAAATGGTGATTTTTCTGGTTTCCCAGGTTACTGACTTTTGGTACCATTGAAACAAAAATAAAACAAATCCATATTAACAGCATGTGCAGTAGGCATAGATTTGGAGGATGCTACAGGGATATCATGTCTAACTCTAATTATAACATATGAATATTTCATGCAGATCCGCAATACACAGCTATTATCAAAAGCAGTGTGTGTGTGATGAGAGAGAGAGAGAGAGAGAGAGAGAGAGAGAGAGAGAGAGAGAATGAGACTGAGACTTTGAGGATGATTCTTAGATTGAAAACCTGGGTGACTAGAAGAATGGTGGTACCCTCAATCAAAATAGGGAAGGTAGAAAGAGTGGTGAATTTATCTAGTAAGATAAGGAGGATTCTTTTGGGGATCCTTGATTTGAATCATCTATATAGCTTGGAGTTTGAAATATTTTAAAAGACATTTGGGTTGCATAATTGGAGATCATTATAAGAACAAATGAATGAAAAAAATCACTAAGTACAGGTAGGGGTACTAATAGAAAATACAATCAGACTTCTGGACAAAATGGCTGCCTGAACACACACAGTCATTTCTAGTAAAACAAAACAACAAACAACCACCCTCTCCCAGACATACACACAAAACAAATATATCATTTCTAAAAATCATGGCAGATAAAAATTATCCAGAAAAATCAATGAAAAACTGCAATGTTAAGTCAATAAACATTTATTGCATAGAAAGGCAAAAACAGTTTCTGCTTATAAGTTCATAATATAATGGAAGAAATAGTATGCAAAGAATTATGTGCAAAAAAGACATATGAAGGATAAGTTGGAGAGATTTTCAGAGGAAAAGTTCTCAGAAAATACTTCTTCAGGGGCGGCTAGGTGGCGTAGTGGATATAGCACCGGCCTTGGAGTCAGGAGTACCTGGGTTCAAATCCGGTCTCAGACACTTAATAATTACCTAGCTGTGTGGCCTTGGGCAAGCCACTTAACCCCATTTGCCTTCCAAAAAAACCCCCTAAAAATAAAAAAATACTTCTTCAGACAAATTGTAGCTTAGACTTAGAAGGAAACCAAGAGGCAAAGATAAGAAGAGAGAGGACTTAGGCATAAGGTTCAGACAGTTAAAATACACAGTTATGAGATGAAATGTATTGTAGAGGGAAAAGCAAGAAGGCCATGTCATTGAATCCTATGTGGAAAGGAGTAAAATAGAATAAGACTGGAAAGGTAAAAAGGGACCAGGTTATAAAAGGCTTTAAAAACCAAATGAGGTATTATATTTCATCCTAAAGGTAATGTGGATCCATTGAAATTTGTTGAATAAGCTGGAAGTGGGAGAGAGAGATTTATTTGTGTGGCATTGTTAGACCTGCAGTTTAGGAAGATCAACTTGACAGTTCAGTGAAGGGGTGGACTGGCATGAAGAAAGATTATGGTTCTGTATAGATATAACCTATTCAAGAAAAACAAAAGATAAGTAAACATTGGGATGGGGTAGCATTGTATTTAAAGAAAATATGATGATGATGTCGATTCTTCATTTTCAAAGAAGTCCGTGACATCAGGGAAGTGATAGCATGACAAGTATGTGAATTGTATTTGAGTGAGGGGGTGTGTGCTAAGTCACTAGCCTCACTTTCTCCTGGGTCCAGTGGCCAGATATGAATCAGAACATCTGGAGATGGCCCTGGATGTGAGGCAATCAGGTTTAAGTGACTTGCCCAAGGTCACAAAGTTAGAAGGTGACTAAGGTTGGATTTTAACTCAGGTCTTTCATTCTCCAGGACCAGTCTATCCATTGTGCCATCTAACTGCCTATACTCAATTAGAGGAAATACAAGAACTGGAAAGAGGAAAATTGACAGAATAATTCAGAGACAGAATGAGAAAAAGAACTAACTGGTTTTACCTTTGGAATATGCTGCAGACCAAATGGAGAAAAAAGATGAAGTATGCTAGCAGTTTGATAAATAAATGTCTAGCACCAGGGCATGCTTTTATTTGTGTAGATAGGGAATTTCAACTGACCAGATATCTGCTGGACCAAAGAAGGGACAGAACATTTGCTTGGGATGCATGGTATGATAATAACCAATAGAGAGAAGGAAGAGTTCTTTGATTTTCATTTTTTTTCCAATTTCTCTCATACTGGAAATGATATGGAATTAAGTCTTAGGCATTGTGATAGTTAGGAGTATGTGGGGGCGGAGCCAAGATGGCAAGGGGCGGAGCCAAGATGGCGACAAGAAGGGATCCAGTCTTAGGAGCTCTCTGATAAAATTCATCAGCTAAGGACTCTAAACTTTCAAGAGACAGAACCCACAAAGGGTCCCAGTGAGGCAGCTCTCCTACTCAAGGTAACCTGGAAAAGAGCAGAAAGGCTCTGCTCCCTGGGGTGGGAGGGGCGGCCCGCCAGAGGGGTGGCCCACCAGAGCCGAAGAACTTCAGCTTCCAGGAGGCAGCCCCAGGGCGCTGGGAGCCACGGCTCACAGCAGTGGGGGAGTCTCCTGAGCTGCACCCCAAGGAGCACTGGCACAAAGTGAGGGAGCAGGGGGGGGGGACCTCTGCCAGAGCAAGCACATGGAGCCCAGCCCTCAGGGCACACAGCCAGCAGCTTGGTCTTTCTCCAGCCCTGATCCAGGAAACAGAAGCAGGCGGAACCAGTAAGCAGGAGCCCCCAGGGCATGAGCCCATTGAGCTGAGGGAGGGGACAGGACTCTGGGGCTCTGACCACATTCAGATCCTGATCCCAGTCTAGGCCCCCCATAGAACAGCAGGGCCCCCCCACCTCAACCTCGTAGCAGAGGGGGGCGCTTATGGTCATTCACAGACCAGGAGGGAGGACAGAGCCTCACACACTGAGACCCTTGTGGGAGTGTCCCAAAAGCTCAAGAAACACCCCAAATCAGGCCCAGGCTGGGAAAATGAGCAAGCAGAGAAACAAAAAGAAGACTATTGAGAAATATTTTGCAAATGAGCCCAAGAAGGACCAAAATACTCAGTCTGAAGATGAGGAAGCACAAGCTCCTGCATCTAAAGACTCCAAGAAAAAACAGAAATTGGGCTCAGGCTATGACAGAGCTCAAAAAAGGCTTTGAAAATCAAATGAGGGAGTTGGAAGAAAAACTGGGAAAAGAAAGGAGAGAGATGCAGGAAAAACATGAAAATGAAGTCAGCAGCTTAGTCAAGGAAATCCAAAAAATGCTGAAGAAAATAGCATGCTAAAAACCAGCTTAGGTCAAATGGATAAAACAGTTCAAAAAGTTATTGAAGAGAAGAATGCTTTAAAAAGCAAAATTGGCCAGATGGAAAAAGAGATAAGAAAACTCTCTGAGGAGAACAAATCCTTCAGACAAAGAATAGAATTCAGGGAGATTGATGAATTTAACAGAAATCAGGAATCAATACTTCAAAACAAAAAAAATGAAAAATTAGAAGAAAATGTGAAATATCTCATTGAAAAAACAACTGATATGGAAAACAGACTTAGGAAAGATAATTTAAAAATTATTGAAATACCTGAAAGTCATGATCAGGAAAAGAGCTTTGACATCATTTTCAAAGAATTACTACAGGAAAATTGCCCTGATATTCTAGAAGCAGAGGGCAAAATAGAAATGGAGAGAATCCACCGATCCCCCAGAGAAAGAGATCCCAAAAAACCAACCCCTAGGAATATTATAGCCAAGTTCCAGAACTCCCAAATCAAAGAGAAAATATTACAAGCAGCCAGAAGGACACAGTTCAAATATCGTGGAGCTGCAGTCAGGATCACACAGGACTTAGCAGCAGCTACATTGGAAGCTCGTAGGGCTTGGAATACAATATACTGGAAGGCAAGAGAGCTTAGAATGCAGCCAAGAATGAACTACCCAGCAAGGATGAATGTCCTCTTCCAGAGAAAAAGATGGATTTTCAATGAACCAGGGGAATTTCAAATGTTCCTTTTGGAATGGCCAGAGCTGAACAGAAGGCTTGATCTTCAGATACAGGACTCAGGTGAAGCATGGAGATTGGAGGAGAGGGGGGAAATATGAGGGACTTAATGAGGATGAACTGCATGTATCCCTGCATAGAAAAATGACACTGATAATACTCATATGAACCTTCTCAGTTAATAGAGCAGGTAGAGAGAGCTTTTATAGTTGAAGCACAGGAGAAAGCTGAATTCGAAGATAAAATATGGTGTAAAAATGGAGTCAATAGAAAAAAAGGGAAATGGAATGGGAGAAAGAAAAAGGAGAGGGGGAATAGTCCAAGATATTTCACATAAGATTTTTTTTTATTACAATGAGCTATTGCAATGATATGGAAGGGGGGAGGCAAGGGGGAATGAGGGAAACTTTGCTCTCATCAGAGATGGCTAGGAGAGGAAACAGCAAATATACTCAAATGGGGTATAGACATCTGGAGTAAGAAGGAGGGGGGAGCAGGGGAAGGGGTGGGGATGTGAATAAAGGAGGAGAGGATGGACCATGGGGGGAGAGTGGTCAGATATAGCACATTTTCTTTCTTACTTCTTGCAAGGGGCTGGGAATGGAAGGCCTGCCCAGGACCACAGGGCTGGGTGGATTCTGGGCCTAAGGGGTGGTATGGGGGCTCAGGGCTTCTTGGCCCCAGGACCAGGGATCTGTCTGCTGTGCCACTCAGCGACCCTACAGCAGAGTCAGAGTGAAAGGAGAGAGAAAATATAAGACATGGTAGTGGAGAAATAAGAAAGGAGGGAGTTGCGATCAGCAATGGCAAAGGTGGAAAAATATGGAAATAACTTTTGTGATGGACTTATCATAAAGAATGAGATCCACCCATGACAGAGTTGTTGGTGTTGGAACAAAGACTCAAGCACATTTTTTGTTATTATTATTTGGGGGAGGGTGCAGGGCAAGTGGGGCTGGATGACCTGCCTGGGGCCACATAGCGGGGTGATCTTTGGGTGTCTGGGGCCGGCTTTGGACCCAGGTGCTCCTGGATCAAGGGCCAATGCTCTGTCTGCCACCCAGCCACCCCTACTATTATTACTATTTTATTTTATTTTGGGTCTTTTCTTTCTTTCTTTCTTTTTTGGTTTTTGCAGGGCAGTGGGGATTGGGTGGCTTGCATGTCACACGGCTGGGTGATTGTTGGGTTCACGAGGCTGGATATGGACTCGGGTGCTCATGGCTCCAGGGCTGGTGCTTTGTCACTTGCGCCTCCTGGCCATACCTACAATTATTACTATTATTATTTTTTTTATTTTAATTTTTTCTCTCCCGTTTACTTTTTTCACCCAAACAAGTCTATCTATATTCATGGGGGAGGAGGGGTATTTTGTTTACTTGTAAACAAGAATATTTTATTAATGTAAAAAAACATTTGTACAAAATGAGAATAAAAAATAAATTTAAAAAAAAAAGGAGTATGTAGCTGTTCTTAATTCAAGACACCTGGCCTAAAAGAACTACATGCTTAGATTCTGAAAGAAATGGAAGATATGATTGATGAGGTAGTCAGTGATATTAAAAAAAACAGGAAAAGAGAGAAGTAAATTGTAAAAACTTGGAGGAACAAGGCAGAAAATTACTGTTCTCCCAAATACCCCCATTAAATAAATTAATGCTTCAAAGTAAATTTTAGAGTGGTAGAAATAATTAAAAGTTGAGGTAAATGTTTAGGTCCAGTCTAAATGAACTTGAAGGAAGATCTGAAGGATCTTGAAGGAAAGATCTGAACTCCTGAGGTAGTGTTCTGGCCTGACTGAATGCAGATGTGAATATTGCTGAGTCAGTCAATGGCAGCCCCTGGGGGCAGCACATGGCATTGCCTTACCTTCAGGAGTTTTCTTCCCATAAATAATGTAGGGGTTGGGCAACTGATCAAAAAAAGATTATGGAGACCCTCCACCGGTGTGGACTTGGTGACCAGGTTCACAGAGCAAATGGGTCCCAGGCTATGGTTGTAAGCAAGGAATACGCATATGCCTTGTGGTTACTCCCAGGAAGGTAAAGTTCTTGGTTTTTATTCCAGGACAGAGCAGCAAGCTGATCCTTACAATCATCTGAGGGAAAGTAAGATGAATTATTATTATTATCGGTATGTATTAGTAGCTATGCAGAGTCCCTGATCACAGTTTAGGGATTTAGAAGGGTACCTGAGGTCACTTAGACTGGGGCATGAGCTGAAAGAGCATAGATCATTGGAAGAACCAAGAGATCAAAGGCTCCCAGGTAGAGTTCACAACAGCAGGAAACCCTGTAGCCTGAGATATTATCCCCCATACCGCAGGAGAAGGGTTCAACTTTAAATAGAAAATTAACACTTTTAAAAAGAATGAGTAAAAAACTGAGAAAGAATTCAACTACTAAAAAGCTATTATGGTGATAGAGAAGATTAGAGTTTAAATTCAGAAAAGGACAAAACAACTTCAAAATAAAATCTTCAAAGAAAAATGTAAAATTGTCACAAGCCCAAAAAGAGTTACTGAAGAGTTTAAAAGGGATTTTAAAAATAAAAAAAAGCAAGATTGAGGAAAATTTGGAAAAAGAAATTATGAAAAGAAAGTCAATCAACTAGGAAAAGTGATTCAAAAACTTTCTAAAGAAAATAATTCTTTTTTTTAGGGGTTTGTTGTTTTGGGGTTTTTTTTTTTGCAAGGTAATGGGGTTAAGTGGTTTGCCCAAGGCCATGCAGCTAGGTAATTATTAAGTGTCTGAGGTCTGATTTGAACTCAGGTATGCCTGACTCCAGGGCTGGTGCTCTATCCAATGTACCACCTAGCTGCCCCGAAAATAATTCTTAAAAATAAAATTTAGGGGAAAGGGAAGCTAATGACTTTATAAGACATCACTAAGTAATTAAAAACAATGAAAATATTGAAAAACTAGAAGAGAATGTGAAACATCTCGTTAGAAAAACAGCCGATCTAGAGAACTGACTGAGGAGAGATGATATAAAAATTGTTAGATTACTTGAAAGTTATGATAAAAAAAAAAAGTCTAGAACTTCAAGAAATGATTGAGGGGGCAGCTAGATTGTGCAGTGGATAAGAGCACTGGCTCTGGAGACAGGAGGACCTGAATTCAAATTTGGTTTCAGAAACTTTATACTTACTAGTGTGATCTTAGGCAAACTACTTAGCCCCAATGCATGTGCGCACCCACACACACATGCAGAAAAAGACACAAAATCATTAAGAAGAAATGCCCTGGAGTTCTAGAAGCAGGCAGTTAAATAGAAATTGAAAATAATCTACTGACCATTACCTGAAAGAGAACCAAAATGAAAACTCACAAAAACATTATAGCTAAGTTTCTTTTTTTTAAGAAAGATTTTATTTTGAGTTTTACAATTTTTTCCTCTAATCTTGCTTGCCTCCCCCCACCCCCCACAGAAGGCAGTCTGTTAGTCTTTACACATTGTTTTCATGGATCTAAGTTGAATGTGATGAGGGAGAAATCACATCCTTAAGGAAGAAAAATAAAGTATAAGAGATAGCAAAATTATATAATAAGATAACAGTTTATTTTTCTAAGTTAAAGATAATAGTCTTTGGTCTTTGTTCAAACTCCACAATTCTTTCTCTGGATACAGTTGGTATTCTCTGTTGCATATAGTCCAAAATTGTCCCTGATTGTTGCACTGATAGAATGAGCAAGTCCATCAAGGTTGATCATCACCCCCATGCTGCTGTTAGACTGTACAATGTTTTTCTGATTCTGCTCATCTTGCTCAAGCATCAGTTGATGCAAATCCTTCCATACTTCCCTGAATCCACATCCTTCCTGGTTTCTAATAGAACAATAATATTCCATGACATCCATATACCATTTACTTAATTTGCCATTCTTTGCCACCACAAACAGGGCTGCTATGAATATTTTTGTACAAGTGATGTTTTTACCTGTTTTTCATAATCTCTTCAGGGTATAGACCCAGTAGTGGTATTGCTGGATCAAAGGGTATGCACATTTTTTGTTGCCCTTTGGGTACAATTCCAAGCTACTCTCCAGAAAGGTTGAATGAGTACACAGCTCTACCAACAATGTGTCCCAAATTTCCCACATCCCTTCCAACACTGATAATTGTCCTTTCTGTTCATATTGGCCAGTGTGAGAGGTGTGAGGTGGTATCTCAGAAATGCTTTAATTTGCATTTCTCTAATAAGTAATTATTTAGAGCAATTTTTCATATAACCTTGAATCGCTTTGATTTCCTCATCTGTAAATTGCCTTTGCATATCCTTTGACCACTTGTCAATTGGGGAATGGCTTGTTTTCTTTCTAAAATTTCACTCAGTTCTCTGTATATTTTAGTGATGAGTCCCTTGTCAGAAATACTAGATGTCAAAATGGTTTCCCAATTTACTACATTTCTTTTGATCTTGGTTACAGTGCAAAAGTCTGTGCAAAAGCTTTTAAGTATAATGTAATCAAAATTATCTAGTTTGTTTTTAATGTTCTCCATCTCTTCTTTGGTCATAAACTGCTTCCCTTTCCATAGATCTGACAGGTAAATCTTGATCTTCTAGTTTGCTTATAGTATTGGTTTTTTTATGTCTAGATCCTGTATACATTTTGATCTTATCTTGGTATAGGGTATGAGGTATTGGTCCAATCCAAGTTTCTTCCATACTAACTTCCAATTTTCCCAACAGTTTATATTGAAGAGAGAGTTTTTATCTGAATGACTGGAATCTTTGGGTTTATCAAACAGCAGATTACTATAATCATTTCCTGCTATTGCACCTAGTCTATTCCACTGATCCACCACTCTACTTCTTAGCCAATACCAGACAGTTTTGATGACTAATGCTTTATAATATAATTTTAGATCTGGTAGGGCTAAACTACCTTATTTTTGCACTTTTTTCATTGAATCCCTGAAAATTATTGACTTTTTATTTCTCCATATGAATTTACTTACAAATTTTTCTAACTCATTAAAGTAATTTTTTGGAATTTTGATTGGTAGGGCACTAAACAGGTAGTTTAGTTTTGGTAGAATTGTCATTTTTATTATATTAGCTTGATCTATCCATGAGAAAATGATGTTTGCCCTGTTATTTAAATTTGATTTTATTTGTGTGAGAAGTGTTTTATAATTGTTTTCAAAAGGTTTTTGAGTCTGCTTTGGCAGTAAGACTCCCAAGTATTTTATATTGTCTGAGATTACTTTGAATGGGATTTCTCTTTCTAGCTCTTTCTGCTGTACCTTGCTAGTCATATATAGAAATGTTGAGGATTTATGAGGGTTTACTTTATATCCTGTGACTTTACTAAATTTGCTAATAAATTCTAGTAGTTTTTCAGATGATTTTTGGGATTTTCTAGGTATCAGAGTTTTGTCTCTTTCTTCCCAATTCTAATTCCTTCAATTTCTTTTTTTTCCTCTAATTGCTGAAGCTAACATTTCTTATACAATATTGAATAGTAGTGGTGAAAATGGGCATCCTTGTTACACCCCTGATCTTATTGGGAATGCCTCTAGCCTCTCCCCATTGAATATAATGCTTGTTGATAGTTTCAGCTAGATACCACTTATTATTCTAAGGAACCATCCATTTATTCCTACACTCTCTATTGTTTTTAGTAGAAATGGGTGCTGCATTTTGTCAAAAGATTTTTCACCATCTATTGATATAATCATATAATTTCTGATAAGTTTGTTATTGATATAATTAATTATATTAACAGTTTTCCTAATATTGAACCAATTCTGCATTCCTGGGATAAACCCTACTTGGTCATAGTGTATTACCCTAGTGATAACTTGTAATCATTTTGCTAAGATTTAATTTAAGATTTTTACATCTGTATTCATCAGGAAGATAGGCCTATAATTTTCTTTTTCTGTTTTAACTCTTCTTGGTTTAGGTATCAGCACCATATTGGTGTCATAGAAAGAGTTAGGCAGAGTTCTGTCTTCACCTATTTTTCCAAAGAGTTTATATAGAATTGGAACTAATTGTTCCTTAAATTTTTGATAGAATTCACTTGTGAATTCATCTGGCCCTGGAGACTTTTTCTTAGGGAGCTCAATAATGGCTTGTTGAATTTCTTTTTTCTGAGATAGGGTTGTTTAGGTATTTAATCTCCTCTTCATTTAACCTGGGCAACTTATATTTTTTGTAAATATTCATCCATTTTATTTAGATTGTAAAATTTATTGGTATAGAGTTGGGCAAAATAATTCTGAATTATTACTTTAATTTCCTCTTCATTACTGGTGAGTTCACCTTTTTTCATTTATGATACCAGCAATTCGATTTTCTTCTTTCTTTTTTTAAATAAAATTGACCAGTAGTTTATCAATTTTATTTTTTTCATAAAACCAACCTTAGTTTTGTTTATTAATTCAATAATTTTGTTGCTTTTGATTTTATTAATTTCTCCTTTAATTTTTAGAATTTCTAATTTGGTATTTAATTGGGAGTTTTTAATTTGTACTTTCTTTAATTTTTAGGTTTCATATTTAGTTCATTGATTTCCTCTTTCTCTAATTTATTCATGTGCATTTAAAGATATATAATATATCCCCTGACAACTGCCTTGAGCAAATCCTATCAGTTTTGGTATGTTGTTTCATTATTGTTATTATCTAGGATAAAATAATTGATTCTTTCTATAATTTGTTGTTTGATCCACTCATTTTTTAAAATGAGGTTATTTAGTTTCCAATTAGTTTTGGGTCTATATCTTCCTGGCCCAATATATCACATGGTTTTTATTGCATTATGATCTGAGAAAGATATAGTCACTATTTCTGCCTTTCTGCAATTTTTTTTTCCCTAGCACATGGTCAATTTTTGCTGTAAGTGCCATGTACTACAGGGAAAAAAAAGTATATTCCTTTCCATCCCATTCAATTTCCTCCATAAGTCTATCATATCTAGGTTTTTCTAACAATCTATTTACCTCCTTAACTTCCTTCTTGTTTATTTTATGATTAGATTTATCTAAATCTGAGAGTAGGTGGTTGAGGTCTCCCACTAGTAGAGTTTTGCTATATCTTCTTGTAACTCTTTCAACTTCTCCTCTAAGAATTTGTATGCTATACCACTGGGTACATACATATTTACTATTGAAATTACTTTATTGTCTATGGTACCTTTTAGGAAGATATAGTTTCTTTCCTTACTTTTAATGCTATCTATTTTTGCATCTGCTTTGTCTGAGATAAGGATTGCTACCTCTGCTTTTTTCACTTCAGCTGAAGCAAAATATATTTTGCTCTAGCCTTTTACCTTTATTCTATATGTATCTCTCTGCTTCAACTGAGTTTCTTGTAAGCAGCATATTATAGGATTCTAGTTTTTAATCCACTCTGCTATTTGCTTACATTTTAAGGGAGAACTCATCCCATTCACATTCAAAATTATAATTACTAACTCTTTCTTGCTCTCCATGCTGTCTTCCCTCTGTCTTCATTTTTTCCCTTTTTTCATTTTATCCATATCCCCCAGTATTGTGTTTCTGAATACCGCCCCCTTTAATATGCTTACCCTCCTATATCAACCCCAGTCCCCTTTCTTTCCCCTTTCCCTTTTCTTCTTCTTCCTTCCCTTCCTTCTGTTAGTTCTTAGTTTCTTAGTTCTTAATTAGTTAGTTTTCTCCTCCTCCCCATTCCCCCCTTCCCTTTTCCCCTTTTAATACTTGAAAGGTAATATAAGCTTCTTAACTTAACTGAGTGTTTGTGTAAATTAACTTTAAGCCAAGTCTGATGAGAGGAAGATTCAGGTGCTTCTCACCTCCTAAAGCTGTTTCAAAGCTCCCAGGTCAAGAAGAATACACTATAAGCAATTACAAAGAAACAATGTAAATATTATAGATGAAAGATGATATTTAAAAGAGCATGGTTTGCAACCAAGAAATCAGTGTATAATTCTGTAAGTAAAAATGGATATTTAATGAACAGGCACTCTTGAAGAACAGACTAGACCTGAATAAATAATTTAACTTACAAAACTAGAAGAAACATAACAAGGTAAACATGAAGAATTAATTATAAGGTCAAATTGTTTCCTTCTTTTGGAGAGGGGGCAGTTTGCAAGACCATGGGGTTAAGTACCTTGCCCTAGGTCATACAGCCAGGTAATTATTAAGTGTCTAAATCCCAATTTGAACTCAGGTCCTGTGCCATCTAACTGTTCTAGCGGTTTAATTCTTACATGGGAAATATTACCTGTAACTATTTTTTTAGGGTTTTTTTTTGCAAGGCAAATAGGGTTAAGTGGTTTGCCCAAGGCCACACAGCTAGGTAATTATTAAGTGTCTGAGACCGCATTTGAACCCAGGTACTCCTGATTCCAGGGCCAGTGCTTTATCCACTGCGCCACCTAGCCGCCCCTACCTGTAACTTTTAAAAAATTACTTTTATTGAAGTATTATTTAATTTTCCCAATTACATGCAAAGGTAGGTTTCAACGTTCATCCATTTGCAAGTTTATGAGTTTCACATTTTTCTACTACCCTCCCTTCCTGCAAACCTCCCCATGGCAACAAACAAACTGGCAAAAGTTGTACCTGTACAATCATGTTTAACATAATTCCATATTAGTCATCCTGTGAAAGAGTAATTAGAATTAAGGGGGGAAACAATAAAAAGAAAGGAAAAATATAATAGAAAATTTTAAAAAGTGAGCATAGTGTGCTTTGCACTGGATGTGGTAGGCATTTTTCTTCAGTGGTTCTCTCAGAACTATCCTTGATCAGTGAACTGCTGTGGGGAGCTGTATTCCTCATAGTTGATCATTTTACAATATTGTAGTCAATGTGTACAATGTTCTCTTGGTTCTATTCACTCATGAAAGTCTTTCCATGCTTCTCTAAAGTCTGGCCATGCATGATTTCTTACAGAGCAATAATACTTCTTAAAATTCAAATAGTATAACTTGTTCAGCCATTCCTCAATTGATGGGCATCCTCTCAGTTTCCAATTCTTTACCATTACAAAAGGAGCTGCTGTAAATATTTTTTGAACATGTAAGACTTTCTGTTTTTATGATCTCTTTTGGGATCTCTTTGGTATTGCAGGATCAAAGGGTCAAATTACAGTTTTGTTGTCTTTTGGGCAGAGATCCAAATTATATTCCAGGATGGCTGGATTAGTTCATAACTCCACCAACAATACCATTACTGTTCCAATTTTCTCACATCCTCTCCAACATGGATCATTTTCCTTTTTTGTCATCTTAGCCAAGCTGATAAAACCCCAGAGTTCATTTTAATTTTCATTTCTCTTATCAATAATGATTTGGAATAGTTTTTCATATGACTATAAATGGCTTTTGTTTCTTCATCTGAAAAATTGCCTGCTCATATCCTTTGACCTTTTATCAATTGGGGAATGACTTATAATCTTATAAATTTAATTCAATTTTCTATATGCTTTAGAAATGAATTCTTTATTAGAAACATTAACTGTGAAGATTGTTTCCCAGATTTCTGTATTTCTTCTAATCTTGGCTGCATTGGTTTTATTTGTGCAAAACCTTTTTAATTTAATAAAGTCAAAATCATCCATATTGCAATTTATAATGTTCTCTATTTCTTGTTTCGTTGCATAGATCTAACAGATAGAGTATTTCTTGTTCCCTTAACTAGTTTATAGTATCACCCTTTATGTCTAAATCCTGTACCTTATTTTAACCTTATTTTGACATAGGGTGTAAAATATGAGTCTAAGTCTAGTTTTTGCCATACTATTTTTCAATTTTCTCAGTTTTAGTTGAATAGTGAGAAACTAGTGTCTTTGAGGTTATCAAAGTGTAGATTACTATAGTCATTTACTACTATTTCTTTTGTACCTAATTTAATCTATTTACTTTATTTCTTAACCACAACCAGACAGTTTTGATGACTACCATATTATAATACAGTTTTAGATCTGGTACAACTAGGCCACCTTCCTTTGCATTTTTTTTTATCAATTTCCTTAATATTGTTGACATTTTGTTACTATTTTTCTAGTTCTGTAAAATAGATTTTTTTTGGTAGTTTTCATTGGTATGATACTGAATAGGTAACTTAATTGGGGTTAGAATTGTCATTTTATTATATTAGCTCAGTTTACCCATGAATAATTGAATTTTTTCCAATTGTTTAGATCTGACTTTATTTGTGTGAAGAGTGTTTTGTAATTTTGATTATATAGTTTGTGGTTTTTGTCTTGGCAGATAGACTCCCAAGTATTTTATACTGTCTATAGTTACTTTAAATTGAATTTCTATTTCTTACTCTTAGGCTTTAATGGTCATATTTAGAAATACTGATGATTTATGTGGGCTTATTTTATATTCTGCTAATTGCTAAAGTTATTGTTTCAAGGAGTTTTTAGTTGATTTTCTAGGGTTCTTTAAATATACCATCAAAGAGTGAAAGCTTTGTTTCCTCATTGCCTATTCTAGTTCCTTCAATTTCATTTTCTTTTCTGAATGCTAAAGCTAACATTTCTGATACAATACATAGTGGTGATAATGGGCATCCTTGTTTCACCCATGATCTTATTGGAAATGCTCCTAATTCTTGCTGATGGTTTTAGATAGATTCTTCTTACTATTTTAAAGAAAATCCATTTATTTCAATATTCTCTAGTGTTTTTAATAGCAATATTTTATCCAAAGCTTTTTCAGCATCTATTAAGATATTCATAATTTTTGTTAATTCTGTCATTGATACCATTGATTATGGTGATTGCTTTCCTAATATTGAACCATCCCTGATTATCTGGTATAAATCTTACCTGATCGTGGACATTATCATAATAATAACTTGCTATAATCTCTTTACTAAAATTTTTGAATCAATATTCATTAGGGAGATTGGTCTATAATTTTCTTTCTTTCTTTTCTTTTTTCTTTTTTTTATTGGTTTGGTTTTTGCAAGGCAATGGGGTTAAATGACTTGCCCAAGGTCACACAGGTAATTATTAAGTATCTGAGATCAGATTTGAATTCAGTTCCTGCTGACCAGGGCTGGTGCTCCATCTAGCTGTCCCTTATAATTTTCTTTGACTTTTAACTCTTCCTAGATTAGTTATCAGCATCATGTTGATGGCATAGAAGGAATTTGACAAAACTCCTTCTTCTATTTTTAAAAATAGTTGATATAGAATTGTTATTAATTGTTCTGTACAGTTAATTGTTCCTTTACACCTGTAAATCCATCTGACCCTGGAGTTTTTTTTTTTTAGGCAATTTATTGATGGTTTCTTCAATTTCTTTTTCTGAAATGGGTTTAAGTATTTCATTTCCTCTTCTGTTAATCCGGGTTGCTTCTATTTTTGTAAATATTCATTCATTCACTTAGATTGTCAAATTTGTTGGCATATAGTTGGGTAAAATAGCTACAAATTATAACTTTGGTGGTGAGTTCACCCTTTTCCTTTTTGATGCTGGTAATTTGGTTTTCTTTTCTTTTTTTTTAAATCAGATCCACTAAAGGTTCATTTATTTTATTGCTTTTTCCCCCATGAAACCAACTCTTTTCCATAAAACCAATTCAATGATTTTCTTACTTTCAATTTTATAAATGTCTACTTTGATTTTTCAGAATGTCTAATTTGGTATTTAATTGGGAATTTTTAATTTGTTCTTTTTCTAACTTTTTTAGTTGCATGCCCAATTCACTGATTTCCTCTTTTGCTATTTTTATTCATAGAAATATTTAGAGATATAAACTTTCCCTGAAAACTGCTTTGGCTGCATCCCATAATTCTTGGTATGATGTCTTATTGTCATTGTCTTGGATGAAACGGTTGGTTATTTCTACAATTTGTTTCATCCACTCATTCTTCAAAATTAGGTTATTTGGTTTCCAATTAATTTTCAGTTTATCTTTTCATGGTCCTTTATTACATGTAATCATGATTTGAAAAGGGTGCATTAATATTTCTGCCTTTCTGCATTTGATTGTGAGGTTCTGAAGCCCTAGTATATGATCAGTTTTTATGTAAGTACCATGTACTGCAGGGAAAAAGGTATATTCCTTTCTATTTACATTCAGTTTTCTCCAGAGGTCTATCATAGTTAAGTTTTCTAAAATTCTATTTACCTTCCTTCTTGTTTATTTTGTGCTTAGATTTATAAAATTCTGAGAGGGAACTTGATGACTCCAATTATTATTGTTTTTCTGTCTATGTCTCCCTGTAATTCATTTAACTTCTCTAATAATTTGGATGCTATACCACTTGGTGCATATAAGCTTAATAATAATATTATTTCATTGCCTATGGTACCTTTAAAGAAGGTGTAGTTTCCTTCCTTATACCTTTTAATGAGATCTATTTTTGATTTTGCTTTGTCTGAGATCAGGTTTGCTACCCCTACTTTTTTTTTTTAACTTAAGTTGAAGCATAATGTAGTCTGTTTCAGTCTGCTGTTACCCTGTGTGCATATCTCTGCTTCAAATATGTTTCTTGCAAACAACATATTGTAGGATTCTGTTTTTTAATTAACTCTCAATTCACTTCCATTTTATGAGAGAGTTCATTTCATTCACATTTATAGTTATAATTACAAAATCTGTATTTGCCTCCATGCTATCTTTCCCCAATTATATTTTTCTCTTTCCTTCTCCCTTATCTCCCTTCACCAATGTTTTGCTTCTGTCTGTTACTTCCCAATCAGACTTTTTTTCTATCAGCCCTTTACATTTCCTTCTCTCTTTCCCTTTTAACTTTTCTTTTTAATTTTAACTTTACTTTTATGTTCATCCTCCTCTTTATCAATCCCTTCTTTCCTTTTTTTCTCTTCCCCCTCCACTAGGATAGGATAATTTTAGGATAGTTTTAGGATTTAGGATAGTTTTAGTATGTATGTTATTCCCTCTTTGAACCAAATCTGTTGACAGTAAGATTTATTCAGTGCTCACACCCTCCCTTTTTTCCTATGTGGTGTTATATATCCTCTAATACCTCACTTTTTCCTAGTATAATCCTCCTTTTCATGTCTTGATTGTTTTAATCCTGTTATATACCCATAACCCCCCCCCCCATCCAAAATATACTCCTTTTATCGTCTGAATAGAAGTAAAATTTTCAAGGATTGATTGACTGATTTATGAGCAATATTACCTCATAGTCACTTCATATCCACAGCCTCTGTCCGAGTACACTCCCTTCATCTGTCTCATTGGAAATACACTTCTCAAGAGCCATAAATATCAAACTATATTCAATTTATAAAACCCCCTCTTTCCAAGTATCCTCTATAGAAATACAATCCTCATGAGTTAAGGTATCAAGTAAATCAAAATCACTTCTTGTTTTACTTTTACTCTCCCCTCTAATAAACTCTCTATAATTGTACCTAATATATCAAGTAAAACAAAATCATTTTATGATTCATTATACTACTAGCTAAAATATCAAAGCAAGATCATTTCATAGGCTATTTATGTCCACATCCTTTAAATATACTCTCTTCCCTCTGCTCAAATGGAAATATAACCCTCATAAGAAAATCACTTCATGATCCATTTATACTCACAATCTCTAAGTACAATTTCTCCAACTATTATTCAACTCTAATGAGCTAAAGTTTTGTGTAAAGCACATCACTTTCATATTCAATCTAAGTAGGTTCAATCTCTCTAACTATTCTAAAAGAAATAAAAATTTCAAGAGTTACAAGTAACTAGTTTAATGTTATTGACTATTTTTTTTACTCTTTCTGTTTACTTTTTTATGCATCTCTTGAGTTTTGAATTTGAAGAACAAATTTTCTGTTCAGTTTTGGTCTTTTTATCAGAAAATTTTGAAATTACTTTATTTCATTAAAAGTCCATCTTTCCCCCTAAACGAACTGTTAAATTGTGCAGACTAGTTGATTCTTAGTTGTGATCCAAGTTCCTTTTTCCTCTGTAATGTCATATTCAAGGTCCTCCAATCCTTCAAAGTTGAAGCTGATAAATCCTGTGTAATTTAGATTATGGTTCTTTCATATTTAAATTGTTTCTTTCTGTCTGCTTGTAATAGTTTCTCCTTGAGCTGAGAATTCTGGAATTTGACTAAAGTATTACTTGAGTTTTTATTCTGGGCTTTCTTTCTGGAGATGATCAATGGATTCTTTCAAGGATTGTTTGGTCTTGTTCTAGTACAGTGGGGTAATTTTTTTTTTTGGTGGAATCTGCAGCTTTAAGATATGTGTAGAGGTTCCATTTAAAGTTGTTTGGGGAAAAATTCCAGGAGCTTCCTAGCTTCAAGCCACCATCTCAGCTCTGCTCTGGAAGTCATCATAAGCTGTGAGTCTTAAGAATTTTAGTATTACTAGGGTAGTTCAAAAGAGCAAACAGAGATAGAAGACTTGGGACTGAATTGAATATGATGGGATCATCCTAAGAAAATAATATTGTGTAAGGAGAAGTAAAATAGAGCAAATTACCTCATACAAAAGAGATGTGAATGGAAGAATTACCACAGTGGAGGAGGGCAGTTATTAAAGCAGATTTATTCTCATCAGAACTAGGTTAAAAAGGAAAAATATTTACATTTAATAGGGTATAAATTTCTCGGTATTAACTTACAGAGAAATAGAAAGGCAAGGGAATAAGATAAGAGAAGGACTTTTAGAAGGCTGTATAGAATAGGGAGGTAGTGGTCAGAAGTAATTAAGATTTCCCAGGAGAGACAGGCAGAGACAAAGAGAAAAAGAGGGGGAGGACAATGAGAAAAAAAATGTGATAGAGGGAAATATACAATTAGTAATTATAATTTTGAATGTGAATATGATGAATTCACTCATAAATCAGAAATGGATAGCAGAATGAATAAAAAATCAGAACCCAAAAATATGTTGCTTGCAAGAAACACATTTTAAAATGAGAGACTGCAGTAAAATTTATTATGCTTCAGATAATATAAAAAAATCAGGGGGAGCAATGATGTTCTTAAAGAAAGTTAAAGCTAAAATAGCTTTAATTATAAGCGATAAGCAAGGTAACTACATCATGTTAAAAGGTATCATGGATAGTGAAGTAATATCAATACTGAAAATGTGTACCAAATGCTTTAGCAGCATTTGAAGTTTTAAAGAAAAGGGTAAATGAATTATCAGGTGGAAATAGAAAGCATATTATAATAATGGAAGATTTTAACTTTCTCCTCTCAGAAATAGATAAGACTAACCAAAAAATTAATAAGAAAGAAATCAAAGAGATTAATAGAATCTTAATTTAGACATTTGGAGATTACTGAATGAAAATAGAAAGGAATATATCTTTTTTCTCAGTGGTATATAGCACCTTGACAAATTGACCATATGCTAAAAACTCTATGAATACTAGAAAGCAGAAATATCATAGCTATCTTTTTCATATAATAATGAAATAAAAATTATATTATTAAAGGTCCATGCAAAAAACTAAATATAATCTTAAAGAAAGAATGGGTTAGGGGGCGACTAGGTGGTGCAGTGGATAAAGCACCAGGCCTGGAGTCAGGAGTACCTGGGTTCAAATCCTGTCTCAGACACTTAATTACCTGTGTGGCCTTGGGCAAGCCACTTAACCCCATTTGCCTTGCAAAAAAATGGGTTAAAGAATAGGTCATATAAATAATAAATAATTTTATTAAAGATAATGATAATAATGAGACAGCATATCAAAACTTGGGAGATACAGCAAAAGATGTAATCAGAGTAAAATTTATATTTCTAAATGCTTACATCAATAAAACTGAGAAAGAGCAGATCAATAAATTGGTAGGAAATTTTAAAAAAACTAAAAAAAAGACCAAATTAAAAATCTCTAATTAAATACCAAATTTGAAATCATAAAAATTCAAGGTAAAGTTAATAAAATTGAATATAAGAAAATTATTGAATTAATAAATAAAACTAGTAGTTGGTTTTATAAAAAACTGATAAAAATAGATAAAACATGGCTTAATATGATTTTTAAAAAGAGATAAGAAAACCAAATCACTAATGTCAAAAATGGAATGAAAGATGAAATTAAAGGAATAATTAGGAATTAATTTGTCCAATTATATGTTAATCAAATATATAATTTAAATGAAATGGAAGAATATTTACAAATATGAAAATTGCCTAGATTAACTGAAGAAAAATAGAATAAATACACCTATTTTAGAAAAAAGAAAATGAATAGGCTATAAATTAGCTTCCTAATGGGAAAAAAAATCAGTATCAGGTAGATCTATAAGTGAATTCTACCAAACATTTAAAAATCAACTAATTACAATAAAAGGAGTACTACTCAAATCAGCATTTGCAGTGCTGATACCTAAATCAGGAAGACCAAAAGCAGAGAAAAAATTATAAGTCATTTTACTAATGAATATTGATACAAAAATCTCAAAGAAAATGTTAGCAAGGAAAGTACAACTATATTACAAAGAATATACAAATTCTTGTAATTTTTGTATAATATACAAATCTCATATAAATGAGATTTATTTTTTAATTTAAATTTATTTTTATTAAAGATATTATTTTGGGGCGGCTAGGTGGCGTAGTGGATAAAGCACCGGCCTTGGAGTCAGGAGTACCTGGGTTCAAATCCAGTCTCAGACACTTAATAATTACTTAGCTGTGTGGCCTTGGGCAAGCCACTTAACCCCATTTGCCTTGCAAAAAAAAAAAACCCTAAAACAAAAAGATATTATTTGAGTTTTACAATTTTCCCCCATCTTGCATCCCTCCCCCGCACAGAAAGCACTCTGTCAGTCTTTACTTTGTTTCCATGTTGTACCTTGATCCAAATTGGGTGTGATGAGACAGAAATCATATCCTTAAAGAGAAGACAAGTCTAAGAGGTAACAAGATTAGACAATAAGCTATCTGGGTTTTTTTTCCTAAATTAAAGGGAATAGTCCTTGCACTTTGTTCAAATTCCACAGCTCCTTATCTGGATACAGATGGCACTCTCCTTTGCAGACAGCCCAAAACTGATCCCGATTGTTGCATTGATGGAATGAGCAAGTCCTTCAAGGTTGGACATCACTCCCATGTTGCTGTTAGGGTGCACAGTGTTTTTCTGGTTCTGCTCATCTCACTCAGCATCAGTTCATGCAAATCCCTCCAGGTTTCCCTGAAATCCTGTCCCTCCTGGTTTCTAATAGAACAATAGTGTTCCATGGCATACATATATCACAGTTTGCTAAGCCATTCCCCAATTGAAGGACATTTACTGGATTTCCAATTCTTTGCCAACACAAACAGGGCTGCTATAAATACTTTTGTACAAGTAATGTTTTTACCCTTTTTCCTCATCTCTTCAGGGTATAGACCCAGTAGTGGTATTGCTGGGTCAAAGGGTATGCACATTTTTGTTGCCCTTTTGGCATAGTTCCAAATAGCTCTCCAGAAGGGTTGGATGAGTTCACAGCTGCACCAACAGTGTAATAGTGTCCCAGATTTCCCACATCCCATCCAACAATGATCATTATCCTTCCTGGTCATACTGGCCAATCTGAGAGGTGTGAGGTGGTACCTCAGAGAAGCTTTAATTTGCATTTCTCTAATAATTAATGATTTAGAGCATTGTTTCATATGGCTATAGATTACTTTGATCTCCTCATCTGTAAATTGCCTTTGCATATCCTTTGACCATTTGTCAATTGGGGAATGGCTTTTTGTTTTAAAAATATGACTCAGTTCTCTGTATATTTTAGAAATGAGTCCTTTGTTAGAATCATTAGTTGTCAAGATTGTTTCCCAATTTACTACATTTCATTTGATCTTGGTTACATTGGTTTTATCTGTGCAAAAGCTTTTTTAATTTAGTGTAATTGAAATCATCTAATTGGTTTTTGGTGATGTTCTCCAACTCTTCCTTAGTCATAAACTGTTCCCCTTTCCATAGATCTGACAGGTAGACTAGTCCTTGATCTTCTAATTTGCTTATAGTATTGTTTCTTTCCAAGACATAGGTCTTGGAAACATTTGGATCTTATCTTGGTAAAGGGTGTGAGGTGTTGGTCTAATCTAAGTTTCTTCCATACTAACTTCCAATTTTCCCAGCAATTTTTATCAAAGAGGGAGTTTTTATCCCAATGGCCAGACTCTTTGGGTTTATCAAACAGCAGATTACTATAATCATCTCCTGCTTTTACACCTAGTCTATTCCACTGGTCCACCACTCTATTTCTTAGCCAATACCAAACAGTTTTGATGACTGATGCTTTATAATATAATTTTAGATCAGGTAGGGCTGAGCCACCTTCTTTTGCACTTTTTTTTCATTAAGTTCCTGGCAATTCTTGACTTTTTATTTCTCCATAGGAATTTACTTACAATTTTTTTCTAACTTTTAAAGTAATTTTTTGGAATTTTGATTGGTAGGGCACTAAACAGATAGTTTAGTTTTATTATATTAGCTCTAGCTATCCATGAGAAGTTGATATTTGCCCAGTTATTTGAATCTAATTTAATTTGTGTGAGAAGTGTTTTATAATTGTTTTCAAAAAGATTCTGAGTCTATCTTGGCAAATAGACTCCCAAATATTTTATATTGTCTGAGGTTACTTTGAATGGGATTTCTCTTTCTAGCTCTTCCTGCTGTTTCTTGCTAGACATATATGGAAAAGTTGAGGATTTATGAGGGTTTATTTTATGACCTGCAACTTTGTTAAAATTGCTAATTGTTTCCAGTAGCTTTTTAGATGATTTCTTGGGATTCTCTAGGTAGACCATCATGTCATCTGCAAAGAGTGAGAGTTTTGTCTCTTCCTTCCCAATTCTAATTCCTTCAATTTCTTTTTCTTCTCTAATTGGTTATGCTAACATTTCTAATAGGATACTGAATAGTAGTGGTGATAATAGGCATTCTTGTTTCACCCCTGATCTTTTTGGGAATGCCTCTAGACTCTCCCCATTGAATATAATGCTTGTTGATGATTTCAGATAGATACTGCTAATTATTTTAAGGAACAGTCCATTTATTCCTATACTCTCTAGTGTTTTTAATAGGAATGGATGCTGTATTTTGTGAAAAGCTTTTTCAGTGTCTATTAATATCATCATATGATTTCTGATAGGTTTGTTATTGGTATAATTGAGTTTACTAACAGTTTTCCTAATATTGAACCAACCCTGCATTCCTGGAATAAATTCTACTTGATCATAATGTATTATCCTAGTGATGACTTGTTGCAATCATTTTTGCTAAGATTTTATGTAGGATTTTTGCATCTATATTAATCAGGGAAATAGGTCTATAATTTTCTTTCTCTGTTTTAATTTTTCCTGGTTTAGGTAACAGTACCATATTAGTTTCATAGAAAAGGTTAGGCAGAGTTCCATCTTCCCCTATTTTTCCAAAGAGTTTATATAGGATTGGAACCAATTGTTCCTTAAATGTTTGGTAGAATTCACTTGTGAATCCATCAGGCCCTGGAGATTTTTTTTAGGGAGTTCAGTAATGGCTTGTTGAATTTCTTTGTCTGAGATAAGGCTGTTTAGGTATTTAATCTCTTCTTCATTTAACCTGGGCAACTTATATTTTTGCAAATATTCATCCATTTCACTTAGATTATCAAATTTATTGCCATAGAGTTGGGCAAAATAATTTCAAATTATTATTTTAATTTCACCTCATTGGTGATGAGTTCACCTTTTTCATTTACGATACTAGCAATTTGGTTTTCTTCTTTCTTTTTTTTAATGAAATTGACCCGAGGTTTATCAATTTTATTGTTTTTTTTTCATAATACCAACTTTTGGATTTATTTATTAATTCAATAGTTTTTTTTACTTTCAATTTTATTAATTTCTCCTTTAATTTTTAGAATTTCTAATTTGGTATTTAATTGAGGATTTTTGATTTGTTGTTTCTCTAATTTTTTTAGTTGCATGTTTAGTTCATGGATTTCCTCTTTCTCCAATTTATTCATATAAGCATTTAGAGCTATAATATATCCCCTGAGAGTCACTTTGAATGAATCCCATAGGTTTTGGTATGTTGCTTCATTATTATCATTATCTAGGATAAAATGGTTAATTCTTTCTGTAATTTGTTTTTTGGTCCACTCATTTTTTAAAATGAGGATATTCAGTTTCCAATTTATTCTGGGTCTATTATCTCCTTGGCCCAGTATTGCATATGACTTTTATTGCATTGTAATCTGAGAAAGATGTATTCACTATTTCTGCCTTTCTGCAGTTGATCATTAGGTTTTTATGTCCTAGTACATGGTCAGTTTTTGTATAAGTTCCATGTACTGCAGAGAATAAGGTATATTCCTTTCTATCCCCATTTAGTTTCCTCCATAAGTCTACCATATCTAATTTTTCTAACAATCTATTTACCTCCCTAATTTCTTTCTTGTTTGTTTTATGATTCAATTTATCTAGATCTGAAAGCCGGAGGTTGAGATCCAGTAGAGTTTTGCTGTCTATGTCTTCCTGTAGTTCTTTCAGCTTCTCCTCTAAGAATTTGGGTGCTGTCCCACTGGGTGCATATATATATTCAATATTGAAATGACTTTATTGTCTATGGCACCTTTTAGGAGGATAAAGTTTCCTTCCTTATCTCTTTTATCGCTATCTATTTTTGCTGCTGCTTTGTCTGAGATAAGGATTGCTACCCCTACTTTTTTTACTTCAGCTGAAGCAAAATACATTTTGCTCCAACCTTTTACCTTTACTCTATATGTATCTTTCTGCTTCAAATGAGTTTCTTGTAAGCAGCATATTGTAGGATTCTGGTTTTTAATCCACTCTGCTATTTGCTTACGTTTTAAGGGAGAGTTCATCCCATTTACATTCAAGGTTATGATTACTAATTCTTTATTGCCCTCCATGCTATCTTCCCTCAGTTTGTATTTTTCCCCCTTCCCCCCCTTTTATCCATATTCCTCAGTCTTTTGTTTCTGAAAACCACCCCCTTCAGTGTGTTTGCCCTCCTATATCACACCCTCCCCTTTCTTTCCCTTTTCCCTTTTTTCCCTTTTCCCTTCCCTTCCTTTTGTTATTTCCCCTTATTTCCCCCATTCCCCTTCCCTTTCTCTGTCCCCCCTCCCCCTTTCCCCTTTTAATACTTGAAAGGTTAGATGTTTTATAAGTTAACTGAGTATGTGTGGGTTGACTTTAAGTCAAGTCTGATGAGAAGAAGATTCAGGTGTTTCTCCTCTGCTCCCTTCTTCCCCACTTTTACCATAGGTTTTTTGTACCTCTTAGTGTAATGAGATTTACCCCATTCATTCCCCTCCCTCCTCCTGTCTCTTTGCTGTCTCACTTTTTAGGGAGGTAGTGTTTCTTTTTTAGATCATTCTATCTAATTCATAGAAATTTCTGAGTGTCTGTCCCTTCTAGCTCTGTATATTCTATCAAATAGAGTCAAAATTCCTGAGAGTTATTAGAGTCTTTCTCCCAAGTGGGGTTAAAGCCAGTTACATCCTATTAGATAGCAGTCTCATGGATAGGTCATGAATGTCCATCATTTCTGGCTAGGTGTATTCTCTCTGTTAGAGTTACATTTCTCAAAGTTATGAGAATCTTTTTTTTTTTACCCCACATGCTGGGATATAGCCAGTTTCAACTTACTGGATTGCATTTGTTTTCTTTTACTGTGCCCCCCCCCTTTTTTTACCTTTTCATGTCTCTTGAACCTCCTGTTTGATGTCCAAATTTTCTGTTTAGCTCTGGGCTTTTCATCAGAAATTTTTGGAATTCTTCCATTTTGTTAAATGTCCATCTTTTTCCCTGGAAGAGAAGACTCAGCTTTGCAGGAAAGTAGATTCTTGGCTGCATTCCAAGCTCCCATGCTCTTTGAAATATCTTGTTCCAGGACATTCCATCCCTTAAGTTGATGCAGCCAGGTCCTGTGTGATCCTTACTGTGGCTCCTTGATATTTAAATTGTTTCTTTCTGGCTGCTTGCAGGATTTTCTCTTTTATCTGATAGTTCTGGAGTTTGGCCACAACATTCCTTGGTGTTTTCACAATAGGATCTTTTTCTGGTGGGGATCGATGTACTCTTTCAATAACTACTTTGCCCTCTGATTCCATGATATCAGCGCAGTTTTCCACCACTAAATCCTGTAATATTAAGTCCAGGCTTTTTTTTCTCTTCAATGTTTTCAGGAAGTCCTATAATTTTCAGGTTGCCCCTCCTCGATCTATTCTCAAAGTCAGTCATTTTGTTGATGAGGTATTTTACATTTGCTTCTATTTTTTCTATTTTTTTGATTTTGTTTAACTTATTCTTGCTGTCTCCTGGAGTCATTAGTTTCTGTAGACTCCATTATTTTGGGGGGGAGGAGTTTTCTTCATTAACCTTTTGCAATTCCTTTTCCAATTTGTCAATTCTACTTTTGAAAGAGCTTTCCATTTGACTAATCGAGGTTTTGAGAGAATTAATTTCTTTATGCATTTGCTAACTTGAGGATCTGAGAGAATTATTCTCATTTTGTAATTGTCCAATTGATGATCTGAGAGATTTATTCTCCTTTTGTGTTCGTCAAATTGTACTTTCTAAGCTTTTGTTTTCTTGTTGCAAGGTATTAATTGTCTCTCCCAAATTTTTAAGCTCCTTCCTTATTTCTTCAAGGAAGTCTTTCTGTGCTGGAGACCAGATTGTATTCTCCTCAGAGGTTCCAGGTCTCTCTGAATTGGGGTCTTTCCCTTCCAGGAATTTTTCTATGGATCCACCTTTTTGCTGACCCTTCTTCATTATGCTAAGACCTTGAGTTGGGGGGGCGGAGCCTGGTTCACCTGGGCTTGGGATCGCTAAAGGCTTTACTGAGTGCAGTTTCTCTGGCTGGCCAGTAGGAGGTGCTGGTTGTCCTCTCTGGAGTGTCTGTGACCTTGGTTGAGAGGCCTTCTCCCTTTGCCGGAAGGGAGGAGTTGGAACTATTGAATTCTTTTGCCTTCAATCAATGGTGGGCTTTACCCTGGCCTGAGGTCATTCCTCAGCTGGGCTGGTTCTTCTGCTCAGACACCTGGGCCTGAGGCAGAAGTAGTTTACCTTTATTTGGGGAGAGGCCTCTGTGCAATGGAGGCATGCACTCAGAGTTTCTCAGACCCGAGGAGCCCAGGGATGGTGTACGCAGCTCTCCTGCATCAGAACTCTCCCCACAGCCTGGTCCCCAAGCTCCGGGGGGACAGCACCAACACCAGTGTCTCTGCTCCCCCATGGACCCAAGCCCTTGTCCTCCAGCCCCACAGCTGATCCAGCAGGTCCAGCTCTCTGGCCCTCAGACTCCCAGTTCCAATTCAGCTGTTAATCTGGCTGATCTGGGGCTGATCCTCCCTGTGAGCCCAGGCTCACCCATCTGAATTCAGCCAAAGCTGCTGCGGGAGACAAACCCTGAGATAGATGTTCTTTCTCCTGGCTTTTCTTTCTGGGTTTTGTGGGTCAGATTTCTTTTAAGAGGTTTGTTTCATGTGATAGATGGGGAGGAGATCAGGAGACTTTAGAACTATGCCTTTCTTCTCTCCACCATCTTGGCCCTATAAATGAGATTTATACCAGGAATGCAGGACTGACTCAATATAAGGAAAATAATTAACATAACTGATTATGATAATTACAAATTAACAAAAATCACGTGATTTTATCAGTAGATGCAAAACAAGCTTTTTTACAAAATACTACTAAATTACTACTAAATTAAATTAAATACTACAAAATTACTACTAAAAACACTTGAAACATAGGTATGAATTAATTTTTCCTTAAATGATACATTTACCTAAAACCATTAGCAAGTAATATCTATAATGGGCATAAGTTAGAAGCTTTCCTGAAAAGATCAGGAGTGAAATATGGAAGTTCATTATCACCAATACTATTTAATATTGTATTAGATATTCTAGTAATACCAATAACAGAAGAAAAAGAAATTGAAGAAATCAAAATAGGCAATGAGCTATCTCTTATTTCAGAAAATATGATGGCATACTTGGAAATCCTAGCAATTCAATTAAAAACTGGTTAATTTTACCATGGTAGCAGAATATAAAGTATGCCCACATAAATAATTAGCCATATTCTCAATATCACCCTCAAAATCCTGCAAGAAGAGATAATAAATTGCAGATCAAAACTCACTATTTTCAATTTTTAAAAGTAGCCTTATTTACTATGCTTCTTTCTATCTATTGTCTTCTCTACATTTTGATTTGATTCTTCTCCCACAACATAACTAACACAGATCTATGTTTAGCATGATTATAAATGTAGGGCTTATGTTGGATTGTTTTCTGTAGGGGGGAGGGGGGGAGGGAAGAGAAGTAGGGAGAAAAATGTAAAACTCAAATCTTATGGAAAAGTGATTGTTGAAAACCACCATTTCATGGAGTTGAAAAGAAAATGAATAAATATAACTAGTTAATATGCAAAAAAGAAAAAAGAAGAAATAATAACAGATACTTCATTTAAAATATCAATAAAGAACATAAAATATCTGGAAGTATATCTTCCAGGAACTATATGAACATAATTATTATATATATGTATACATATTTTTAGGTCAAGTCAGATTTAAATATTTGGGAAAATATTGCAAACAGGGGGCCAAACTTATGTGTTTGTCTTTTAAAATTTTGATTTCCAAATTCTCCCTTTCCCTCCCTTTCCTCCTCATTGAGAAAGCACAAAAAATTATATATGCTATACATGTGCAAATATGCAAGACATATTAGTCATGTTTAAAATAAAATATTAACCCTCCCCCCTCAAAACCCCAAGAAAAATAGGATAAAAAATACTTTTGTTTTACATGATTGTGCATGTGTAATAAAATCAGATTGCTTCTGTTTTGGGGAGGGAAGATGGTAGAGAAAGAGGGAGAAATTTTTATAAAAATGAATGTTGAAAACTATGTCTATATGCAATTAGAAAAGAATAAAATACTATTAAGGTTAAAAAATGATTTGATCAGCATTAAACTATTCCTTCTTTGAAGCTGGATAGATTTTTTTTTACTACAAGTCCTTTTTAATTGTATTTGGTCATTGTATTGCTTTTAATAGTTATCATTCATGGTAAATTATTTCTTATAATATTGATATTACTGTATTCTCCTGGTTCTGCTCACTTCACTTTGTAGATGGTTTTAGCTGCTAATCATTTTAAGGAAAAATTCATTTATTCACCTTCTCTGTAGTGTTTTTTGGGTTTTTCAGTTTTTTTTTTTGCAAGGCAAACTGGGTTAAGTGGCTTGCCCAAGGCCACACAGCTAGGTAATTATTAAGTGTCTGAGACCGGATTTGAACCCAGGTACTCCTGACTCCAGGGCCGGTGCTTTATCCACTATGCTGCCTAGCTGCCCCTTCTGTAGTGTTTTTAAAAGGATTGGTACTTTATTTTATCAAAAACTTTTTCAGCATCTACTGAGATAATCATGATTTCTTTTAGTTTTATTATTAATGTGGACAATGATACTAATTGCATTCCCAATATTGAACCATTCCTGCATTCCTGGCATAAATTTCACCTGGTCATAGAGTATAATTTGATGATAAGTTGCTGTTATTCCTTTGCTAATATTTTATTCAAATTTTAAAAATTGATATTCATTAGAGAAATTGGTCTGTCATTTTCTTTCTTGGTTTGGCTCTTCCTAGTTTAGGTATCAGCAGTATATTTGTGTCAGAAAAGGAATTTTGTAGGTCTCCTTAGCCTTTTTTTTTCCCAAATAGTTTATATATTTTCTTTAAGTGTAACATGAAATGTTTGACAGAATTCACTTATAAATCCTTCTGGCCTGGAGATTCTTTATCTTAGGGACTCCATCAATGGACTATTCAATTTTTCTGAAGTGGGGCTATTTTTTTTCAAGAATAAAGTAGTTTATTATTCATAGACATAAAAGCATTTCTCTCTTGTTCTCAAATACATGGACACAAAAATGGTAATTCTGTCATAGAGTGAGATGTATACCATTCAGGAGAATTATGGACCAAAAGAACATTGTTATTAAGGAAGTTTTCTAACCTTGAATGCTTGGATTAGAGGAACTTGCTAAAATGATTATCATTAGAGAAACCTTGAATTTTTTTGCATAAATGTGGTTGACTAATCCAGTATTGATTTCATAGAATCTTCTTGCTACATAGATGAATTGGTCAATCAATTGTCAGACATGGTGTTATTTCTTTCAGTTAGTACCTGACTAACCTAATAAAAAATTATAGACTTATCCTTACAGCATTTAAGCTCCACCTATATTAACATTAATCTTCCCACCCTCCCACCAGTGTTCATCAAGAGTCTGACAATAAAAATGGCCAAGTGTTCTATGATGTCAGGAAATATGACATAATCAAATCTTTTTTTGTTTTTTAACACTATCACAATAGTCTTATCATAAAAGTAAATATAATTAACACCCCCAAGGACAAATCTCATAAACAGTTTTTAAAAATATATACTTCAATCTATATTCAGACACCATCAGCTTTGTCTTTGGGATGGATAGTATTCTTTATCTTAAGTCCTTCAGAGTTCTCTTGGGTCACAGCATTGCTGAGAAAAAGTAAATCTTATCATCCTACGACACTGCTGTTACTCTGTATATAGAACATTTCTAGTTGCATCTGCTCATGTAAGATTTTTACTGAGGACATCCTGTTCATCGTTTCTTATAACAGAATAACATTTCATCTTAATCACATGTCACAATATGTTCAGTCATTCCCCATCAATAGGGATCCCCTCAATCTCCAGTTCCCTGACATCAGAAAAGAGTTGCTATAAATATTCTTATACATATATGTCCTTTTCCTTCCTGTTTTCATCTCTTCTGGAATATAGACCTAGTAGTGGCACCACTTATTCAGAATTGCTCTATAGAATTGTTGAATCACTTCACAACTCCTCCAGCAGTGCATTAATGTCTCATTCTCCCTACATTCCTTCCAACTTTTGTCATTTTCTCCCTCTGCCCTATTAGCCAATCCAGTAGGTATAAATTTTTGCATAGGCAAAATTTTTCCAACCCACATTTCCCCTATCAATAGTGAGTTGTCATTTTTTAAAATGATTTAGATAGCATTGAAAACCTTATCTGAAAAACTTTCATATCCTTTTATCATACATCAATTGGGATAAAGTTCCTATTTTAAAATTTTGACTCAGTTCTCTATGTTTGAGAAATGGAGTCTTTGTCAGAGAAATGTGTTTCAGTATTCCCCCCCCACACAGTTATCACTGCTAACTATAGTTCCCTCCATCCTATTCCCCTTCCCTCCTCAAAAGTGTTTTGCATCTCTATCCCCTCCCACAGTCTTCCCTCCCTTCTATCACCCTATCCCTCTTTCTCCCTCCCCGCTCTTCTCTCCTTCTTTCCTCTAGAATAAGATAGATTTCTACACCCTATGAGTGTGTATGTTATTTTCTCTCTGAGTCAAATCTAGTGAGAGCAGGGTTCACTCACTCCACCTTAACACCTGGCTAGCTCTTCCACTCCACTCCAAAAGCTTTATCTTGCCTCTTTTATGTAAAATAACTTACCCTTTCTACCTCCTCCTTTCACTTTCTCCCAGTACATTCCTCTCTCACATCTTATCTCCATCTTTTTAATATATATTCAGACCTCCAGTTGCATTCCACATATCAGGGATCCCTGAGACACTGAAAGAACTGTCCTGAATTGAGGTTATAAACACGAGTTCAAAAAATGCTTAGATGATTTTCTAGGTATGTCATTCTTCAAACAGGGGTATTCCCAATATACTCTCCTTGATAGCTAATCATGCAGAGGCTTGGGAGCATGCTTCCATAAAGGTGTAACAGAGAGGCCTTTTCCTGTACAGTTCAGCACTTGCTTCCCTCATTTCATGGAAATATTTGTATATTTCTTTTCTTAGTAAATGTTTTCTATTTATATTCTATTCTTAGTAAATACTCTTTATCTTATTTTAATTTTTTTTATTTTAAGGCAATGGGGGTTAAGTGACTTGCCCAAGGTCACAGAGCTAGGTACTTATTGTCTGAGGTCAAATTTGAACTCAGGTCCTCCTGATTCCAAGGCTGATGCTCTATCCACTGTGCCACCTAGCTGCCCCTAAATACTCATTTTTAAAAGCTAACTGATATAAATCTGGTTCATTTATATTGATGAGGGATTAAATAATTAAACTGTTATGGGGGGAGTTATGAGCAATATTATTAGAAAGATACCTCTAATTGCATCTACCCCTAGAAACCTGAGGGGTTATGTAAATAAGTGAGGATCAGACCTTCGAGGTCAAGTATTGGGAAAGTGAGCTCAGAAAATGTTCTATACCCTTTTTCAAAAGCAGTAACTAGCAATTCTGGTATCCTGGAACGCTTGCCATAAAACAAGCCCCATGATAAACAGCACACAATTACACACATGTGAACACATACATACACGATTCATATAAATTGTAGTGTTGGAAAGGAGGGGAACATTGGATTTCAAGGTACAAAATCCTATAGAGGAGAACTTTCTTTTGTTTTTGTTTTTAGGCAATGGGGTTAAGTGACTTGCCCAAGGTCACACAACTAGGCAATTTTTAAGTGTCTGAGGTCAGATTTGAACTCAGGTACTCCTGACTCCAGGGCCAGTGCTCTGTTCACTGTGCCACCTAGCTGCCCCTAGAGGAGAACTTTTAAGGATGCTGTCACACTTGGGAGAGATGCTAGGAAGCCACATATATGTGAAGGAACATGGTAGAACCATTCCAATTGCAAAAAGGAATACAAGTGGACCTCCCTGTGTTTCCTGTCGGTCCCATGTGAGTGGGTTCCGTCTTGCACGAAACATCAGTACCAGAGAGCCTTGTGCAGGAAGTCGCTACACCTGTGTCTTTATTGGGGCGAGTTGGGGGGGGGGGTTCCTAGCCGGAGGAGTGTCTAGCCTGCTTTATTAAAGAAACAGTTAACAAACAGGAAAAAAAAAGGAATACAAGTGATGTCAGATTTCAGCCTCTTTGGACAAAGTTTTGGTCATCTTACTCAAATTACAGCTCTGCTATCTTCAAGGAGTTTACTCATGAAATAATAAACAATTTAGTGACTCATCATCCAAAATTTAATAAATGTTTAAGTGAAATGAGGTTAAAACATAATCACTGATACTATATATATATATATATATATATTAATAAAGGGAACCATATGAGCAAAAATAAAAAAAAGAAAGAATGAGCTGGCCATGTGGGAAGAATGATGAAAAAAATTAGGCTTGAGTAGAGGATGCATGATAGTAAGAAATAGTAATTTAGGTTGGACTGGTGGAGAGAAGTCAGATTATTATAGACAGGTGGTCACCAACTGTTTCATGTTCCCAAAGTATCTTAATAAGATGGTTGTTTGAAAATGAGAACTTTTCCTTAAGGAAACAATATCACAAATTGTACCCAAGTTCCTAGTCTAGTTCTAGTCCATGTTTCTATTTTCATAAGTTATAAGAGATATACTCATAACTATACCCACTATCTCTAATTTGGTAAGTATAGTATCTTTGGTAAATGTCTTTTCAATAGCTTTTGTGAAAAGAGGACACGAAGGGCAGCAAAACGTGATGAAAGGAAAACACTTTTTTCAAAGTATCAGACAATATTCTCATAACCATGTTTTGCTAGATTTTTATCTCAACAATAGCTTTTGTTCTTGGCTGAAGGGGTCATACTGTTGCAAAGAAATTATTCAGAATAAGAAAACTACAAGTATCATTATAAGACTACTAGTCACTGAGTAGCAAAGCTGGTTATTTAGTAAATTTGTTTTTAACAATTCTGAATGCTTTCTCTTAACATTTTAATAATATAAAAGAGGAGGGGAGAAAGTTCCTTCACTTGGTGATCTTAGCTGCTCCCATAGTTTTAATTACCATTTAATTATCACCTCTATGCTGATAATTCTCAAATCTACCTATCTTGCTCCAAACTCTCTGCTGAGCTCCTCCCATCTCCAACAACCTCAGAAATCTCAAACTGGATGTCCAGTAGCCATCTAAAAATAATCAGAAAACTTTCCCTAATCCCTCTTAATTTCAGTGTCTTCCTTCTGTTAACCATTTCCAATTTATCCTAATGGTTGCTTTATATATATTTGTTTGCATATTGGTCCCCCTTTAGATTGAGGGATTATCTTTTGCCTCTTTTTGCATCTCCAAGTGCTTTAGCACAGGACCTGGAATATAGTAGACACTTAATGTTTACTCGACTCGATTGATCAAGTTGCAAGGATGGCGGTAGAGGAAGGCCCTTGGAAGTGGCATTGGAGAACTTCAACTCCTCTACCTTGACCACTGAATCAGGGAGAGGGAACTGGCAAAGGGTGAAAATGGACCAGTGCTGGGAAGGAAAGCTAGGGAATCTTCATAGAACCAGAAGATAGCTGGAATACAAAAGGAAAAAATTTAAGATAATGGAGCAGACATTCCAGAAAGTACAGTGGAAGAGGTGAATAGTTTTAGAGTAAGACATTAAAGGGATTGAGGCTGAGGGGAATGAGAATATAATATCATATAGTGAAGGCTGGGGAATTGAGTTTAAATGATAGGGATTCAGAATAACTGGGAAGGATGGTTTGTTAATCATTGGGGAATGAGTTCAGGTAGATTACTAACATCCTTAGGAATTTAGTTTCTTTAGGGTCTTTAGCATCTCAGCTGAGTTGGCCAGTAGTGGTTGGGGAAATAAAGGAATTTTTGATGACCAAAGAATGATGTTTCTCCTAGTTGGTTTCTCTGTATTCCTAATTTCTCTTCTCCAATCCACTCCACAATAACTACCACATTGATATTACTAAAGCACAGAGTCAGGTGTAAGAAGATGGAAAGGTAGGAAGAACCTTGAAAGCCAAATACCATTTTTTATATTTGATCTTGGAGGTAATGAGGAACTACTGGGAGGCTATTACATAGGGAATGACATGGTTGGACATATGTTAGTAAAAATCACTTTAGTAGCTGGAGCAAGGGTTGGAATGAGGAAAGACTTGCAAGCAGGCAGACCCTCCAGGCAGACAATTGCCTATGTGCTTACAGTAGACCGGAAACAGTGTCAGAGGAGAGATGGGAGGCCTTGGTCACAGCTTGGATATGAAGGGGGTGGGGGGTAGCGCTGAACCTGGGAGGACTCCTGGGTTGCTGGGTGGAAGAACTGGGAAGATGGCATTCTCTTCCACAATAATAAGGCACAGAAACTAGTATATATCCAATAAGACAGCTGAACATGTGAGAAATCGGCAGTTTGAGGGAGGAAAAGGAGATTTGAGAATTATCACAGAGAGATGGTAATTGTGTCCTGTATTTACTTATCTGTGAGAATGCTAGCGATGAAAACATGTTTGAAGCATTTGAGGAATTAACTTGCCAACTTTTATTTTTAGGGTTTTTTTTTTTTTGCAAGGCAGTGGGTTTAAGAGGCTTGCCCAAGGCCACACAGCTAGGTCATTATTTAGTGTCTGAGGTCGGATTTGAACTCAGGTACTCCTGACTCCAGGGCCGGTGCTCTATCCACTGAGACCCCCCCCTTCCAATTTTTGTTGCTTAAGAACTCATAATCCTTTATTGAGGAATGCAACTTATGCATTTATATCAATTCCCCACATATCTTGATATCAGTTCTTTATAAAAGAGTTGCTTCAAAGGTTTTCCCCCCGGGTAATAATTTTTACAAATTCAAGAGCATCTATTAACCGATAAGCATTTATTAAAGACTTACACACATCGGTCACTTGACAGACCCCAGCATCCATTTCTTACCACCTACGGTGGAAACATTGTATATGTACCGTTACAAACTCAGTGCATTCAAGTCACACTTGAACCTAGTCCTCTTCTCACTGTGCTCATTTCCACCGCAGCGTCTGCTACAGAGATTAAAGCAAATAAAAGGTGGGCAGCGGAGTGAGAAGAGCCCTCATGCGGGCTTGGCACGAGTTTTTGGGAGGGGAAAAAGCTCTAAGTATTTCGGGTTTGGAGACGGGGAGGGCCTCCTCTGTGGAGCCGGCAGCAGCCTGTGCAAAGGCACGGAAGCGTCGGGGGCGCCGTGCCAGCACTGTGCCCCGAGACCAGGAAGCCCGCTTGCCACACCGCGGGCAACCCGCCCCGTTTCCGAGCTGCCAGCAGCTGTGCACGTGCCGGGCTGCGGGGCCGGGGCCAGCCGGGGCCGGGGCCAGCCGGGGCCAGCCGGGGCCAGCCCGGGCCGCAGTCATCGCGCGCGTCAGCAGCAGCGCCGCGTCCCCAGCGGTAGGAAGCGCCCCCCCCAGCCCCGGCCGCTCCCAGAAGCCTTTGCTCGGCTCCTCTTCCGCTCTCCGGGAGTGACGCGAGCACGTCGGGCCCCGCGCTCCGCTCAGTCGGGGTGGCAGCGCCGCCCCGCGGTCTCCTCGGGCGCCGGAGACCCGCCCGGAGGGGAAGAGAGGCCGCGAGCCCACGCGGGGCGGGAGCGAGGTCCGGCGGCCAGCGCGTGCCGACATGTGGTAGTGGCGGCGCGGAGGCGCGGGAGGGGGCCGAGGAGCGCGGCGCCGGGGAGACGCGGCGGCCCGACCCGCCGTCCCCGCGGGGCTGGAGGCAGCACGGCGGAGCAGCCCGTGTTGGGGAGCTCGGACGGCGCGTGAGCGAGGCCCGCGTGGAGGAGGCCCCGCCGCCGCGGGAGCCCGGCCCCGCCTGCAGCCCGAGGTGAAGGTCGGGCTGGCGCGGCGGGGGGAGGGGAGGCGCGGGGAGGGCCGCGAGGGGCGGCGGCGAGGACCCGGCCCGCGCGCGGCCTCCGGGCGCCTCGGCGCGCCTCCGCTCGCGGGGACAAAAGTTGGACCTTCCCCCGCGGGAAGCTGGGGGCCCGGCACCCCAGCCCCACTTCCCTGGCGTGGCCTACCGGCCTCCCCGGGCTTGCAGCGATCGGAGCGGGGGCCGCCGAGCCAGACCCCCCGAAAGCCGATCCTGAGCCTGCCCGTGCCACACCAAGGCCGCATTTCCAGTTTTCTGGGGAAACCGAACTTGTGGGTGAGGAACTTTGCAGCATCAGCGCGCACCCCGACCCAACCCTCCAAGCTGCCCAGCTTCTTTATTGCCGTGATAACAAAAGGTCCGGATTGCTGAACTTAGGTGGGATCTCCAAACTAGAAGCCTTGAGGGTTTTTTTGGGAAAGAAAAAAAGAATCTCTCTCCCCTTGTTTCTTCCCCCATCTTAAATTTTCTTTAAAATAACCTTTAAACTCAGTTTTCGGAGTTGGATTAATCGCTGAACATATTTATAATGAATATTTTGTTTTTTAATACTCTTATCTTGCATCTAAATAGTATAGATTATTTTTCAAGGATATGACCAAGCCACTACCACCATGATTTTCGCTATGGAGTTGGGTTAGAGAAAAATTTTAAAATATGAGAGTCATTTATTAAAGCCAACAATAATACAAACGAAAAAAGTAAGAAGGGCAAGGTGAAAGTGATCTCTTTCGGAGGTTGTAAACAACCCAAAGATCAGTTACGAATTTCCGGTAATAAGTTTTCTACATGGGGAAAAAAAAACCCGAAAATTTTGAACTCATTTCTGGCCTGTAATTTAATTATTCCTTCGCATGAGTGAGAGTTAATTCCTAAAACCTAGGAATAAAGGTTTTTAAGATGGAAATTCCTTTTGTGAACTTTAAAGTGCTGCTTGTAGTTCTTAGTATTCGAAATTTTTTAATTTCAAAAAAGTTGTATATGCATACTGCTGTATAGTAATACAATTGTTAATAATTTAATATTGGAAGCAAAATAATATCTTAATGATTTCTGATTCTTCATAATTTTGTAAAAACTTTTTAATGCAGTCATTTTGCTATCTTTGAATTTTCCTTCCAATAGCATCAGTAATTTGTTATCATCTTCCATTGGAATATTTTAGATTTTTTCAAATAGTTTCTCTATTTTTACAATGGAATTTGCAGGTTTGACATTTTACATTTGAAAAAAAAATTGATTTGGTTGGTAAGGAAAGAGGGTGATTTATTGATTAAATAAGATGTGAGTCCTGTAACAAGTTTTTTCTTAGGGTTACCTCTTATTGGCTACAGTGAAAGCTAGAGAACCATCATGTAGGTCTCATTTCAGTTAAACTTTGCAAATATTTTAATGCTGGTAATGACTATTCATTTCAGAGAGTGACTTTTTGTGATCATCTCAGTGAATTTAAATGTGGAAAATAGTTCTAAGATTTAAACCTGGATAATGTGTTGGTAGGCTATGAATAGAATTTATCAAAATCACTGAATTCCACCCCTGGAAGGGAAATCAGTGCCCATCTAGTCCAATCTACATATAAAAGGAATCCCCATGGGAAAATCTGAGAAATGATCATCCATTCTCTGCTTTGAAGTGGTATAATGAGGGAGAACCCATTCATCACCTTTCCAGGTAGCTCCTTCCAGTTTTATATAGTTCTGTTAGAAAGTTTTGTGGAGTCTTTTGTAAAGTCTAAATTTAACTTTTCATGACTTCCACCCATTTCTCTCAAGTTCTGACCTGTGGGACCAAAAAGGGAAAAATCCTTTTCTACACCACAACTCTTCAGATGCTTCAAAGAAGTTCTCATGTTACTTACAAAGTATCCTTTTCGACTTTATGCTGCAGACCATAAGCTCGTTAGGATAAATATTTTTCGTACCATTTCTCTTATTTACTCTTCTCTCTTTTCTCCTAAGATACTGTGTTGTTACTATATTCTGAATAGAGTAAATCAGTACTAAGTGATTTCATGATCCTTGATCATGACTAAAATCTAATAACCCCCAAGAATTCAAAACTCCATTGAAAGAATTTAAAAACAAATGTCAACTTCAATTCTTTACTAAATGTCCAAAAGAGAATTAGGTTCAGTGGTATCTGTTCAATTTTCTAAAGCTCTACATTCTTCACCATAATTTGGAGAGATTAATACAAATAACCTGAAAGTGAAAAGTTGGTTGTAAAGTAGAACTGAAATGGGAAAGTATTCATGAGGAAACTTTGTATTTCACCTCTGTACTCAAATAGATTCAGTTCTATAGTAAGCAGGATCAAATTGTATCTTTTTGTGGTTTTGGGTAATGAGGTAAAGGGATATAAAGTTGGAATGTATGTGGGCCTAAGGACATGGCAGGTAAAATCTACTGGCAAAACTTTTATGTGCTATTTTGTGGATCACCATTTTTTAACTCAGCCTAATCCCTTTGCCCTTCGTTTGTTTTTATTCTGTTCCAAAACATGGTCTCCTATACATAAATAATATTCATAAAGAATAAGAAAAAAGTGGGCTCAATATGAAGAGGCATAAACCTAGTTTTTCTACTCTTTATTATCTGAATAACACACTCTTAATATTTAGGATACCTGGGTTTGAATGCCCTCCTCATACTCCCTGTATAAACACAAGCAGATCATTTAAATCTCTCAGTCTTAGCTTTTTCATATTAACTATCTGCTTCATAGGCTTTTTTTTAGGTTTGTTTGTTTGTTTGTTTGTTTGTTTGTTTTGGAAGGCAAATAGGGTTAAAGTGGCTTGCCCAAAGCCACACAGCTAGGTAATTAAGTGTCTGAGACTGGATTTGAACTCAGGTACTCCTGACTACAGGGCCGGTGCTCTATCCACTGCGCCACCTAGCCACCCCTACTTCATGGGCTTTAAAACTGAAACTGTTAACTGAATTATTACTGATTAATGTAATTGAATATTTGATTTCATCATCAAAATCCTAATTTGTAGAGGGACTACCCACATTGATGAAATTTTGTCTTCTCCTAAAAGTACAGAAGTATTTATTAAATTACCTATCTTACATATTAATATCCCAATCTTAAGAAAATACAGAGTAATTATCTTGTGGACAGAAACTTACCTTCTTGACCTTGACCTAGATCAAGAAGAGAAATTGTAGATTATAAAATCTGGCACCTAAAATTACCATGTATTTACAGGTATTACACATCATAGCTCTTGAATAGAATGTCAGTTTCTTGACAAAAGGGACTTTTATTTTTGTGTTTATGGCTTAAGTATTTTCACATAGTAGATACTTAATGGATGTACTGGTATTCAAACATGAGTACAAGAATTTGACTTAGAAGATTTGGATTTATGAGTTAGGTTACTTTGGTTTGACTCCCTGAGGTTACTTTCAGTTTTGAAGTTCAGTCAAAGTTTGAGGGAGATGAGGTTTAGGCAGTGAGTTTCCCAACAATGGAATGAGTCAGTATGTCTCTTATTATACCTACTTTGTGCCAGGGGGAAAACAAAAATTAAAGTGAATAAATATAAATATCTATAAAGTAGCTAAATAATAAGGTAGTTCAAGAAAGATGGCACTATCATTTGAAGGATGTGGAAATTCTACTCATGGGGTGAGAAAAGACTAGTTTAACTGGATCTCTGGGTAGAAGTAGGAAAAATGTCCAGTGAGCTTGACAAGAGAGCTTGGGTTAGTTTGTGTGGGGTTTTAAAAACTAAATGCAGAAGTTTGTGTTTTATCTTAGAGATAATAGTAAACTCCTGGAGATTTGAGTAGGGGAATCATGGATCAGATCTAATGTTAATGCAAAATTATCTTTGCAGTAGTGTGGGAGTGAGAAACTTGCCATCAGAAGACCAATTAGAAGGCTGTTGTAATAATCTAGGTAACAAGTGATGAGGGCTTGATTTGAGCTAAGCTCTATAGTTGTAAAGAAAGGGTTGTATGCAAGAGATATAGATAGAACTCTGACAATTTGGCACCTCTGGAGTGAGCAGATTAAAGAATCCAGGATAATGTTAGGAAATTGGAAGGATAGTGGTGTCTTTGAAATATGAAAGTTAGTGAGCTGCTAGAATTAGTTAGGCGGCAAGCAGGTTTATGATTAATTTGACAAAAGATATCTAAGTATTTTTTGCCTTGGGAAGGAACTTGGACTAAGTGATCCTTGGTTCTGTGTTAATATTGATGGATAATCACAAAAGCTTACTAAATGCTTGGGGGTTAAATGTAAAATTAAAATTGTAGTTTTTTTATGTGCCTATTTCTTTTGCTATGAATCTATATTGATTTGTTTGGTTAATGAAATTTAAAAGGAAAAATAAGCTATGCACAATTCAGTTTTCTTTTTTAATAAAATGATATCATACAGATTTTTAAATTTTTCATGTGGTTACATTTTTCTTGATTTTGGGGAGAACTCTGATTCTTTCTTACACTTCACATTCACAGTAAAATATGTTCTAGTTAGGGGATCATCAGCAACCTTAAGAGGCAGTACTTCAAATAAGAGTTACCAATAATGTGACATTAATATTGACTAATATCTTCATTGTTAAGTATTTTAATTCTCTGATTTCTTCAACCCTTTTTAAGTCTGTCTTTCAGTGGCACTCATGCACTTCTCTCAGCTGCAGCTGCTCTACAGATGGATAGCTTTCTTCCCCATCAATCCTCCTGAAAAAGTTATCAGTCCTCCCTTAAAGTCTCCTTATCCAGATCTATGATATTGGTTCTTATCCTTTCTTTTTGAATCCCCTTTCCTTATCCTTCCTGAATTCACCATTTGTTTTGATTATGCCTGATCCCTTTCTAGATTTACGATCTCTTTTATTCTCCCCTTTCTTCTTTCTATTTCTTCTTGTCCTATGTACTTGAATGTCTTTCTACTTCAAGCACTTTGTTATGTGTATTTGTATATTTAACCCTCCTCTGATGAAATTAAGGTTCAAATGAGAAGCCCTCTTAACTATCCTTATTTATATTTGCATCTCTAATTATCTAAGTTCCCCCACTCCATTCCTCTCCTTTTCACCTCTATTGTTTCCTTTTCCCACCTTCCTTTTCTTTTTAAGATTAACAAAATACAACAAAAATAACTCCTAAACCTCCATTTTGTTTGACTCCTATATGACCTCTTTTGACTTTAGGTTCTTATAGGATAATAGTTTCACCCCCATTTTAGAAGTTTTAACTCAGTTTCACTCTTTTTAATAGGATTATTAGGAAGTCTTCAGTTTCAAAGTCTATTTTTTTTTCCTCTGGTAGGATTATATTTAGTTTGGGGAAATTATTCTTGGTTGTAAGCCAACAAGTAAAGATCTTTTGTGTTTTGGAATATCACATTTCATGCTCCCTGAATTAGCTGTTAAATCTTGTATGATTCTGACTTGTTCCTTGGAGAGACTTGAGGAAGGGTGATCAACCAGCAGGCTACCTTAATCAGTCCAGAAGTAAGGTGAAGGACTGTATAGGGTCATGGCAAGTCTGAAGATAGAAGAGGGCATTGAGTGTTTAGGAGAGATGTTACGACAGAAACAACAATCTGAGCAACTGATTGGATGTCAGGGGATGAGAGAGAGGGTGAGTGTGAGGAGTTGAGCACAACCCCAGGTTTCCTCACAAGGATGACTAGGAGGATTGTGGTAATTCCAACATAGGGGAAGTTTTTGGGGAAAAGATGAGTTGTTTTCATTAGTAGTTTGCTGATCTTTCTCTTTCTCTCCTGAACCCATAACTGTAAAAAACAAACAAAACAAAAACACATTTGCCATCATCAACCTGAAGTTGAAACCCTTTCCTCAGGTTTGAAGTCACAATTTAGGAGACATGCCAGCTCCTTCTTGCTGAAACCAGGTTTCCTGCTTATCTCCATCCACACTGCCAGACTAGTCTAATGTTTTCTTTCTATAGAAAGTTAAGCTACCGAATTTCCTAATTCCCTGCTCCTTTTTTGTGTACAAAATTATGGACTTTCATCCCTCAAGAAAATGCAGCTTTCCAATTACATATGATCATAGAGCTAAGAGAAACCTGCAAAGTTATCATTTCATTTTATGAAATATGTTTCATGTGATAACTCCCCTCTTCCCCCCAATATTATTTTCTCTTCCTCCCCCCCCCCCAATAATCCGTTCTTGAATAGGACTTGGCAATTGTTTGAAAATGGTTAAGAAGAAGAGTTAAAGATCTTAAAGTTTAAAACGTAATGACATTACCCACTATTTAGTTGTTTATAATAACTTTAACAAATAGTGCACTCATTATATAAGAGCTGTACTGCATGCTGAAGAACAGGGAAAAAAAAGAATAAATTGGATATATTCCTGGTTCTTTGTGGAGCTCAAAATTTAATTTTTTGTCCAAATACAGAATAAAATGATAGGAAATCTTAGCATCATAGATCTAAGTCTTTTTTTTTTGGAACCAATGCCTATTTATTTTTTTTAATTTAAATTTATTTTTATTAAAGATATTATTTGAGTTTTACATTTCCCCCTCAATCTTGCTTCCCTCCCCCTCCCCCCCCCCAGAAAGCACTCTGTCAGTCTTTATTTTGTTTCCATGTTGTACCTTGATCCAAATTGGGTGTGATGAGACAGAAATCATATCCCTAAAGAGAAGAGAAATCTAAGAGATAACAAGATCAGACAATAAGCTATCTGTTTTTTTTCTAAATTAAAGGGAATAGTCCTTGCACTTTGTTCAAACTCCACAGCTCCTTATCTGGATACAGATGGTACTCTCCTTTGCAGACAGCCTAAAATTGTTCCCCATTGTTGCACTGATGGAATGAGCAAGTCCTTCAAGGTTGAACATCACTCCCATGTTGCTGTTAGGGTGTACTGTGTTTTTCTGGTTCTGCTCATCTCACTCAGCATCAGTTCATGCAAATCCCTCCAGGTTTCCCTGAAATCCTGTCCCTCCTAGTTTCTAATAGAACAATAGTGTTCCATGACATACATATACCACAGTTTGCTAAGCCATTCCCCAATTAAAGACATTTACTTGATTTCCAATTCTTTGCCACCACAAACAGGGCTGCTATAAATACTTTTGTACAAGTAATGTTTTTACCCTTTTCCCTCATCTCTTCAGGGTATAGACCCAGTAGTGGTATTGCTGGGTCAAAGGGTATGCACATTTTTGTTGCCCTTTTGGCATAGTTCCAAATAGCTCTCCAGAAGGGTTGGATGAGTTCACAGCTGCACCAACAGTGTAATAGTGTCCCAGATTTCCCACATCCCATCCAACAATGATCATTATCCTTCCTGGTCATACTGGCCAATCTGAGAGGTGTGAGGTGGTACCTCAGAGAAGCTTTAATTTGCATTTCTCTAATAATTAATGATTTAGAGCATTGTTTCATATGGCTATAGATTACTTTGATCTCCTCATCTGTAAATTTCCTTTGCATATCCTTTGACCATTTGTCAATTGGGGAATGGCTTTTTGTTTTAAAAATATGACTCAGTTCTCTGTATATTTTAGAAATGAGTCCTTTGTCAGAATCATTAGTTGTCAAGATTGTTTGCCAATTTACTACATTTCATTTGATCTTGGTTACATTGGTTTTATCTGTGCAAAAGCTTTTTAATTTAATGTAATCGAAATCATCTAACTGGTTTTTGGTGATGTTTTCCAACTCTTCCTTAGTCATAAACTGTTCCCCTTTCCATAGATCTGACAGGTAGACTAGTCCTTGATCTTCTAATTTGCTTATAGTATTGTTTCTTTCCAAGACATAGGTCTTGGAAACATTTGGATCTTATCTTGGTAAAGGGTGTGAGGTGTTGGTCTAATCTAAGTTCCTTCCATACTAACTTCCAATTTTCCCAGCAATTTTTGTCAAAGAGGGAGTTTTTATCCCAATGGCCAGACTCTTTGGGTTTATCAAACAGCAGATTACTATAATCATCTCCTGCTTTTACACCTAGTCTATTCCACTGGTCCACCACTCTATTTCTTAGCCAATACCAAACAGTTTTGATGACTGATGCTTTATAATATAATTTTAGATCAGGTAGGGCTGAGCCACCTTCTTTTGCACTTTTTTTTCATTAAGTTCCTGGGAATTCTTGACTTTTTATTTCTCCATAGGAATTTACTTACAATTTTTTCTAACTTTTAAAGTAATTTTTTGGAATTTTGATTGGTAGGGCACTAAACAGATAGTTTAGTTTTGCTAGAATTGTCATTTTTATTATATTAGCTCTAGCTATCCATGAGCAGTTGATATTTGCCCAGTTATTTGAATCTAATTTAATTTGTGTGAGAAGTGTTTTATAATTGTTTTCAAAAAGATTCTGAGTCTATCTTGGCAAATAGACTCCCAAATGTTTTATATTGTCTGAGGTTACTTTGAATGGGATTTCTCTTTCTAGCTCTTCCTGCTGTTTCTTGCTAGACATATATGGAAAAGTTGAGGATTTAGGAGGGTTTATTTTATAACCTGCAACTTTGTTAAAATTGCTAATTGTTTCCAGTAGTTTTTTAGATGATTTCTTGGGATTCTCTAGGTAGACCATCATGTCATCTGCAAAGAGTGAGAGTTTTATCTCTTCCTTCCCAATTCTAATTCCTTCAATTTATTTTTCTTCTCTAATTGGTTATGCTAACATTTCTAATAGGATACTGAATAGTAGTGGTGATAATAGGCATTCTTGTTTCACCCCTGATCTTTTTGGGAATGCCTGTAGCCTCTCCCCATTGAATATAATGCTTGTTGATGGTTTCAGATAGATACTGCTAATTATGTTAAGGAACAGTCCATTTATTCCTACACTCTCTAGTGTTTTTAATAGCAATGGATGCTGTATTTTGTGAAAAGCTTTTTCAGCATTTGTTGATATCATCATATGATTTCTGATAGGTTTGTTGTTGATATAATTGAGTTTACTAACAGTTTTCCTAATATTGAACCAACCCTGAATTCCTGGAATAAATTCTACTTGATCATAATGTATTATCCTAGTGATGACTTGTTGTAATCGTTTTGCTAAGATTTTATTTAGGATTTTTGCATCTATATTAATCAGGGAAATAGGTCTATAATTTTCTTTCTCTGTTTTAACTTTTCCTGGTTTAGGTAACAGTACCATATTAGTTTCATAGAAAGAGTTAGACAGAGTTCCATCTTTCCCTATTTTCCCAAAGAGTTTATATAGGATTGGAACCAATTGTTCCTTAAATGTTTGGTAGAATTCACTTGTGAATCCATCAGGCCCTGGAGATTTTTTTTTAGGGAGTTCAGTAATGGCTTGGTGAATTTCTTTTTCTGAGATAGGGTTGTTTAGGTATTTAATCTCTTCATTTAACCTGGGCAACTTATATTTTTGTAAGTATTCATCCATTTCACTTAGATTATCAAATTTATTGACATAGAATTGGGCAAAATAATTTGTAATTATTACTTTAATTTCCTCCTCATTGGTGGTGAGTTCACCTTTTGTATTTATGATACCAGCAATTTGGTTTTCTTCTTTCTTTTTTTTTAATGAAATTGACCAGAGGTTTATCAATTTTATTGTTTTTTTCATAATACCAACTTTTGGTTTTATTTATTAATTCAATAATTTTTTCTTTCAATTTTATTAATTTCTTCTTTAATTTTTAGAATTTCTAATTTGGTACTTAATTGGGAATTTTTGATTTGTTCTTTCTCTAATTTCCTCTTTCTCCAATTTATTCATATAAGCATTTAGAGCTATAATATATCCCCTGAGAGTTGCTTTGATTGAATCCCATAGGTTTTGGCGTGTTGTTTCATTATTATCATTATCTAGGATAAAATGGTTAATTCTTTCTGTAATTTGTTTTTTGGTCCACTCATTTTTTAAAATGAGGTTATTCAGTTTCCAATTTGTTGTGGGTCTGTATCTCCTTGGCCCAGTATTGCATATGACTTATTGCATTGTAATCTGAGAAAGATGTATTCACTATTTCTGCCTTTCTGCACTTGATCATTAGGTTTTTATGTCCTAGTACATGGTCAATATTTGCATAAGTTCCATGTACTGCAGAGAAAAAGGTATATTCCTTTCTATCCCCATTCAGTTTCCTCCATAAGTCTACCATATCTAATTTTTCTAACAATCTATTTACCTCCCTAATTTCTTTCTTGTTTGTTTTATGATTCGATTTATCTAGATCTGTTAGTGGGAGGTTGAAGTCTCCCACTAGTAGAGTTTTGCTATCTATGTCTTCCTGTAATTCTTTCATCTTCTCCTCTAAGAATTTGGGTGCTGTCCCACTGGGTGCATACATATTCAATATTGAAATGACTTTATTGTCTATGATAACTTTTAGGAGGATATAGTTTCCTTCCTTTTCTCTTTTAATGCTATCTATTTTTGCTGCTGCTTTGTCTGAGATAAGGATTGCTACCCCTGCTTTTTTTACTTCAGTTGAAGCAAAATATATTTTGCTCCATCCTTTTTCCTTTACTCTATATGTATCTCTCTGCTTCAAATGAGTTTCTTGTAAGCAGCGTATTGTAGGATTCTGGTTTTTAATCCACCCTGCTATTTGCTTATGTTTTAAGGGAGAGTTCATCCCATTCACATTTAAGGTTATGATTACTAATTCTTTATTGCCCTCCATGCTATCTTCCCATCTGTTTGTATTTTTCCCCCTTTCCCCCCCTTTTATCCATATTCCTCAGTCTTTTGTTTCTGAAAACCACCCCCTTCAGTGTGTTTGCCCTCCTATATCACACCCTTCCCTTCCTTTTCCCTTTCCCCTTTTCCCTTCCCTTCCTTTTGTTATTTCCTCTTATTTCCCCCACTCCCCTTCCCTTTCTCTGTCCCCCCTCCCCCTTTCCCCTTTTAATATTTGAAAGTTTAGATGTTTTATAAGTTAACTGAGTATGTGTAGGTTGAATTTAAGCCAAGTCTGATGAGAAGAAGATTCAGGTGTTTCTCCTCTGCTCCCTTCTTCCCCACTATTACCATAGGTTTTTTGTACCTCTTAGTAATGAGATTTACCCCATTCAGTCTCCTCTTTCCTCCTGTCTCTTTCCTGTGCCCCTATTTAGGGCGGTAGTGTTTTTTTTTAGATCCTTCTATCTAAGTCATAGAAAATTCTGAGTGTCTCCCTTCTAGTTCTGTATATTCTATCGAATAGAGTCAAAATTCCTGAGAGTTATTAGAGTCTTTCTCCCAAGTGGGGTGAAAGCCAGTTACATCACATTAGATAGTAGTCTCATGGATAGGTCATGAATGTCCATCATTTCTGGCTAGGTGTATTCTCTCTGTTAGATTTACATTTCTCAAGGTTTATGAGAATCTTTTTTTTTTTACCCCCCCCCCCCCATGCTGGGATATAGCCAGTTTCAATTTACTGGATTGTATTCCCCCCCACCCCTTTTTTTTGTACCTTTTCACGTGTCTCTTGAACCTCTTGTTTGATGTCCATATTTTCTGTTTAGCTCTGGTCTTTTCATCAGAAATTTTTGGAATTCTTCCATTTTGTTAAATGTCCATCTTTTTCCCTGGAAGAGAAGGCTCAGCTTTGCAGGAAAGTAGATTCTTGGCTGCATTCCAAGCTCCCTGTGCTCTTCGAAATATCTCATTCCAGGCCCTTCGATCCCTTAAAGTTGATGCAGCCAGGTCCTGCGTGATCCTTACTGTGGCTCCTTGATATTTAAATTGTTTCTTTCTGCCTGCTTGCAGGATTTTCTCTTTTATGTGATAGTTCTGCAGTTGGGCCACAACATTCCTTGGTGTTTTCATTTTAGGATCTTTTTCTGGTGGGGATTCAATAACTACTTTGCCCTCCGATTCCATGATATCAGGGCAGTTTTCCATCACTAGATCCTGTAATATTACATCCAGGCCTTTTTTCTCTTCAATGTTTTCAGGAAGTCCTATAATTTTCAGGTTGCCCCTCCTCGATATATTCTTGAAGTCAGTGGTTTTGTTGATGAGGTATTTTACATTTGCTTCTATTTTTTTCTATTTTTTGATTTTGTTTAGCTGTCTCGTGGAGTCATTAGTTTCTGTGGACTCCATTCTTTTTTGGGGGGAGGAGTTTTCTTCATTAACCTTTTGCAACTCCCTTTTCCAATTGGTCAGTTCTCCTTTTGAAAGAGCTTTCCATTTGACCATTTGAGGTTTTGAGAGAATTAATTTCTTATTGCATTGCTCGTTTGAGCATCTGAGAGAATTATTCTCATTTTGTAATTGTCCAATTGATGATCTGAGAGATTTATTCTCCTTTTGTGTTTGTCCAATTGTGCTTTCTAAGGTTTTGTTTTCTTGTTGCAAGGTATTAATTGTCTCTCCCAAATTTTTAAGCTCCTTCCTTATTTCTTCAAGGAAGTCTTTCTGTGCTGGAGGCCAGATTGTATTCTCCTTAGAGGTTCCAGGTCTCTCTGAGTTGGGGTCTTTCCCTTCCAGGAATTTTTCTATGGATCCACCTTTTTGCTGACTCTTCTTCATTATGCTAAGACCTTGAGTTGGGGGGGGCGGGCTGGTTCACCTGGGCTTGGGATCACTAAAGGCTTTACTGAGTGCAGTTTCTCTGGCTGGCGAGTAGCAGGTGCTGGTTGTCCTCTCTGGAGTGTCTGTGACCTTGGTTGAGAGGCCTTCTCCCTTTGCTGGAAGGGAGGAGTTGGAACTATTGAATTCTTTTGCCTTCAATCAGTGGTGGGCTTTACCCTGGCCTGAGGTCATTCCTCAGCTGGGCTGGTTCTTCTGCTCAGACACCTGGGCCTGAGGCAGAAGTAGTTTACCTTTGTTTGGGGAGAGGCCTCTGTGCAATGGAGGCCTGCACTCAGAGTTTCTCAGACCGGAAGAGCCCAGGGATGGTGTCTGCAGCTCTCCTGCACCAGAACTCTTCCCCCAGCCTGGTCCCCAAGCTCCAGGGGGACAGCACCAACACCAGTGCCTCTACTCCCTATTTGACTCAAGCCCTTTTCGTCTAGCCCCACCTCTGATCCAGCAGGTCTGGCTCTCTGGCCCTCAGACTCCTGGTTCCAATTCAGCTGTTAATCTGACTGATCCAGGGCTGATCCTCCCTCTGAGCCAAGACTCACCTGCCTGAATTCGGCTAAAGCTGCTGCGGGAAACAAATCCTGAGGTAGATGTTCTTCCTCCTGGCTTTTCTTTCTGGGTTTTGTGGGTCGGATTTCTTTTAAGACGTTTGTTTTATATGATAGATGGGATAAGATCAGGAGACTTTAGAACTGTGCCTGTCTTCTCTCTGCCATCTTGGCTGGAAGTCCATAGATCTAACTCTTGAAAGCACCTCAAAATTCTACCCTCTCATTTTACAGATAGGTAACCTTTGACCCTATAAAGTTAATTTTTTTGGTTACACATATTTGAATTTAATATCTCTGACTTGAAAGCTAGCATCCGTCATTTTATCACCTTGATTACTTCGTTATTTTCTCCATTGAAATGAATGGAAATCAAGTTTTGCTTTTTTTTTAAAATAGAAATAACTTTTATTACAAATGAGAGCAGACTTATGGTAAATTACTGCCATATATAGCACTTCAAAAGATTGTAAACAAGTTACTATATTCAATAAATAGGAGTATCCACTGATAAAAGAATATATAAAGTGAATAAGGATTTTTAAAAAGTAAGAAAAACACAAAAACCCACTTTAAATTTGAAAGGCTTAATCAAATACAGTAAGGAATGCAGAAGTCTACAGACTTTTTAATTTATACTTATTTTTTAAGGTTCCATTTTTGTTTCCTTTCAAAAAAATTATGAAGAATCATTTGTCTTTTACAGCTTCAAACTTTACACTGAAATATTTGACTGATCCACACCACTGCCACATTTAAATTTATTCCTCAAAATAAACATGTAGTTAAACCAGAATTTTGAAAAATTCCAAAATACTAAATTATTACTAAGTGAAACTTTCCATTATGTAAAATTCATGCAAAGCTAGTTTTTCAAAAACATCAATAACTTTTCTTATTTAATTAAATAATTGTAAGCAAAAAACAATTTTTTATTAATTTATTAACACTGGGCTTTCCTCAAAGTTTTGTTTGACTACTCAAAACTATAATAATTATATCATTATATATCAGTTGATAAAGTAGAAATTCTAAATAAATGAAAGTTTTTTTTTTTAAGGGTTCTTGTAAGGAAGAGAAAATCAAAAAGTTGGGGAAAACCAGGAGAACTTTAAAAATCCAAGTCCTCAATAGTCACATTTCAATTCTTCAATATTGTCTTTGGTACAGAAATTGTCAGATCTATATCAATTATAAAATGGAGGTGATTTTTTTTTTGTATTCTCCATCTTTGCTAATTACTTATCCATCACATTCTTGATCTTAGTAAGAATGGTGTTTGTTGCTACCTCTTCCACTGTGTAGGTCTTCCTGTATAAGAATCCTATTGTGTGCTTGGACATGTGGTGGTTTGTATGCTCTCTTAGGGTTCCTTCTGCTTTTCAGTTCCATTCCATTTGCCCTTTCTATAGCCTCTTTTGAGACACCTATTCACAATCCTTGGGATTATTCAATTTGTTGAACATATCACAATGACACCATTTAAAGGACCTACACAGAAGCTGAGACTTAACATTCCTAACATGTTTCAAACATGTTTTGGGATTAAGATTAGCTCCATTGTCTCTATGTCTTTGTCTATTAAACATTGGATAGTGACTATGGCTCTTAGATGATATTCTTTTGCATATGACCTATTTTGTGATTTTTCTCCTATGAGAATGACTTCAGGGTTTTTGATCTTGATTGAAAGAAAGATTTGGAATATTTTGACCCCTTTGGTAAACTATGAGATCCTGATCTTTTCATGTATTTTATTTGAGTTAAGACTCTCTGCTAGAAATTTTAACTTAGACTGACACTGTTCTCTTTGAAATTGTTTTCTTCAACCTTAGTCATAGTGACTAGAATTTTCCCACTGGGGCTTTATGAGAGACAAGGCTGGACGAGGTCAGGGTTGGCATAATAGCTAATACATTTTTGCTACTGCTGGCTTCCAGGCTTAGGCAAAATGGCAACTATATCATATAAGGATTTTAATGTTATGGGGTGTGAAATTTTTTAGTTTTCCATTATTTTACATAATGGGAAGTTTCCATTTTTTTATTTTTTAATCTGATACATGATTTTTCTTTTCTATTAGTCTTCCCACACTTTGTTCACTTTGCAATATACTTGAAATTTGAAAATTTTGTTTACAGTTTAGTAAAGTCTTTAAGCAAATGTTTGTCTATGAAGGAGAGATAATGGTATAATTGAAGAAATATTTCCTAGTACCTGTGGACTAAAAAAATTTTCATTTTCAGAATATAGTTTTTCTTATAGTTCTTAACAAATTAATAATTTGAAGAAAGGTGCAGAGCTTCAAAGGCTACTTTATGCCTAAGGGTTTTCCATTTTAATGGCTTAAAAGATAATTATGTTAACTTTGAGGATAGTCTGAAGCATATTTCCACTTCCGGAGTTATTATATGAAGTTAATTTTATTGCAGGGTATGAATGAGTTTAAAAAATTGCTAATTTTCAGTTACTCAGAGTCAAGATGTTGAATTCTTTGTATAGTCAAGAATGATGTTTGGTAAATGAGGCACTCTTTGTTTTGTTCTGGAACTTGATGGAAAAACTGGAAGAGTTGAATGTGAGAACATTCCTAGAAATCACTGGTATTGGTCAGTTATTGAGAGAGACTGTGCAGCAAATACCCAAATTAGTCATTAAAAATAGCATGCAGACCATTGGCCTTGGGGGTGGGGACTAGAAGGGAGTGCGATGGGGCTGGGCTGGGGCCCGAGGAGGTCCCCAACTCGGCCTCAGTAGGGGATGTGTCGCGGACCTGCTGCTGGGGGCCTCCAGGTCCCCCGCCCCTTCCCCGTCTCCGGGGGCCTGGGGGTGACTCCACGCCAACCCCCTCCTCAGGCTTCCCGCCCCCCTGGCCCATCCCTTTGGCCTGGCCTTCTCGCTTTTTCTGGACCCCGTGGCTGGGGACCCTGTGGGTCATCATCCTGGTGGCTGGGGCATTCTTTTGGCTGTTCTCTCTACTTTTGGCCTCTGTGGTCCTGGTTCATCTTGGTCCATGTGACTTATCAGTCAGACACCCGGCTCCAATATGGCCTCCTCATCTTTGGTGCTGCCATTTCTGCCCTGCTTCAGAAGGTTTTCAGATTTGCCTACTATAAGCTACTTAAGAAAGCAGATGAGGGGTTAGCATCACTGAGTGAGGATGGAAGATCTCCCATCTCCAATCTCCATCGGACTAATGGCCTATGTTTCTGGTCTATCTTTCGGCATCATCAGCGGAGTCTTTTCTGTTATCAACATCCTGGCTGATGTACTTGGTCCAGGTGTGGTTGGTATTCATGGAGATCTACCCTATTACTTCTTAACCTCATCATTTTTGACAGTAGCCATCATATCACTTCATACCTTTTGGGGGAATTGTGTTTTTTGATGCTTGTGAGAGGAGAAGATACTGGGCCTTGGGCTTGGTTATTTGTAGTCACACCTATTGACATCAGGATTGACATTTCTGAATCCCTGGTATGAAGCCAGCCTGTTGCCCATCTATGCAGTTACTCTTTCCTTGGGGATCTGGGCATTCATTACAGCTGGAGGCTCCCTCCAAAGTGTCCAGCGCAGCCTCTCGTGTAAGGACTGACCACTTGGACTGATCGCCTGCCTGACTACCACCTGCCTGCTCACTAGCCAAGACTGAGCCCTGCCCCCCCCCACCTTAGTGTCCCTGCTACTCTTCTCTGTATTATCCATCTACATCCCCTTTCCCATCCATAGGGGCTTCACTCTGTCCAATCTTGACCTTTGCTCTTTAGGCCACAGTGGTTGGTGCCAGGGGACAGCCGGTTAGAGGGTTTTGAAACTCCATCTGTCCCTGCCCTTTGAGGACTCCCCTGTTGCCCTGGGTCCTTCCACTTCCCCACCCTCTCCAAGACTCACATCCCTTCCCCTCTGCAGGCAGACAGCAGGAGGACAGTCAAGTGATAGTGTATTTTGCCCTGTGCATCCCACCTGAGGACTGAGGGGACCTGGGGGGAACCCTGAGGGCCAGGGGTTCTTTGTCTCCTGTATTACTCTCCATCACCAACTATGGAAAGATGCTAAGGGAGGTGGCATAGTTAGTCATTGCACAGGAGATAAAATTGGTGTATAGAGGTTACTGAAGTTTGCAGGGATCTGAGCAGGTCCCTGTCATCTATCCCCTCTGCCCACTTCCCTCTCTCTCTCGCCCTACCCCCCAATTGGATATCTTTTTTTCAGGTCTGAGGGAAGTAATTTTCAATTTGACAAAGACTTCAAACTGCCTTTTGGAGGGGAGGGAAGTTTGGAGCTGCTTCCTTCAAAATTTCTGTTTTCCCAGTTCTTCCTCTGTCTACCATTTTTTCCATTTTCTCCCACTGGCCAGAGATCCTAAGGAATAGACTGAGGAGTGTGTTAGGGAGATAGTAATCTCTACTCCTCAATTCATTTCCCCTCCCCTCTCTCTTTTTCTCTGTTCCCAGCAACTGGGATGACTGGAACTTAATAATTTTTATTCTACAGTGAGAGAGCTGAGGGGACTGAGGAACACTATGGGGTCATGGTGCCACTTAGGGTTATGGCCTGTAAGGATTTGTGGAGGGCAGCAGGAATTTTTTTCTAGTTTTTAATGGTGAGGGAAGGGTAATGGGGGAGGGAGAAAAGAGGGAATGACTTTTCTATAAAATGTATTATTTTCTGCTGGGGGTGGAATCCCCAGTAAGTGTGATTTTTTGACTAATGAAAGAATTTCATAACTGTGAAAAAAATAGCATGCAAATAAATGCAATAGAACAACTTTCTGGGTTTAGCAATTATTAAAGATATGGTCACTTTGTTAAATTTGTTGAAGTAACTGAATATCATTTTACTTATTAATTACCAAATAAAGTAAAATCAGTACAAAAAATGAAGTAAACTATATTCCCAACATGACTTAGAATATATACTGAATCAAATCATCCTTATGTTTTTGTAAATATCTTTTACTTTTCATTTCAGTTTACATTTACTTACTTTGGCTTGAGGATTTTCTCCATATCACTTGTATCTCTCTTCTCTTAACTTGACTTTTGCTTTTGTTATTTAACCTGGGTTATCATGGACTTTGAGCTAGCTGTTTTCAGCCTGGGTTGAGATTTTGATGTTGTCTTTATTGCAGATAAGTAAATCTCCACCCTTAATCCCTGTTGTTAACTAGAACCATTCACTGATTAATAGAATCTTGGGACAGTAGATTTTAAAAGGGAAATAGCAAATTGCAAGTAATTTAGTAATTTATCTGAATGAGCTGGTAGTGTGTGTTTATAAATTTTTACTTGGAATTTGTGATTATAGGATATAACTTTATAGGATTCCATTTTTCAAAAAAGGAAAACAGTTGTTTATATAGCTTCTTTGATTCCTAATCTTTTTGGTATTTCAAAACACATTAATAATTCTTTTAGATAGCCAGTGGAAAAATAAAAAAAAGTGAAACTGGGACTAGTTAATTTTGCTGTTAGTTAGAAACCCTTTATGATTTTTTAAAAGCTCTTGGCTATAGGGAAATTTTTGTTTTCCACTTATTGTGATTGAGAATTTTGATGGGGCAATTTTGTGACTGGAGAAAAAAGAATTTTTAGTCACTGATTCTTTTGTTTGTTTGTTTTTTCCCCCCACCAATTGAACAAAGAATTTCTGTTGTGATGTGCCAGAATAATTGCAAAGGAGACAGAGGGCATTAAAAATTACAGTTTTTAGGTCATCAATAAACTTTGACTATTGGTATTCTAAATTTGAACTTCATTTTCAGTGAGCAGTGAGTGGACAAATAAATGGTAAAGGAATTGAAAATATCTAGCTTGACATTCTTGCAATTAGTAAAAGAAGTAAAAAGTTACTTCCAAAGTATGGGTCATGGGTAAATTTACTTTAAGAAAGCATTGTCAGAGTAGTTTTTCTGGTATGTTCAATGGCAACAAAAAACATTTCTTGGAATATTTGTTCATATATTTCAGTAGTGATGGTTTAGAAATGATATTATAGCAGTATTTGCAAAAAGGCTACCTCATTGATCTGTGGCCTATGGATGCTGAAGCAGAAACCAAATTGAAACAATGCATGCTCTTAACTTGATTATTTTAATGCAAAGGTGGAAAAATGTCTAGGATGGGAATATGGGAAAGAATGCTTCAGGAGAAGGGAATTAGGGATACCAAAGTCTCAATTCCCTATGTCATAATCACTTTCTTGGTGAAAAGAATTGGTGGATGCTATTATTTGGTGAGTACTAAATAACATCTTAAGAAATAAAACATATATTAACAGACAGAAAAAGACTTCTTTATTTGAGAGTTAGCCCTGGTTTAGTTGTGGTCAATCAGACTTGTGAGAGCTTAGATTAGAATTCTTTTTTTTAAAGTTATTTATTTTGAATGTTTCAATTTTTCCCCTAATCTCATTCCCTCCACCCCCCCAATAGAATTCTTTTAAAACAAGAAAAATAATGAAATGGTTATGACATACAAATTGAAACATGTAAACTTTGCTCATTTAAGCAAGCTATTGAAATTTAAAATGAAAAATAGATCTCAAAAAATAACATTGATACTGACCAAGATTTATCCAGCTGTTAATTTACTCAGTATAAATAAGTTTAATAATAACAATAGCAGCACTTATACAGCTCCTGCTTAGGCACCTAGTTATAAGAATAATAAATGAAAACTTTTGCTCCCTAGGGACTTAATGAAGCAGACAAGGATCTGTAGAAGTACATATAGAAAATATATGAAGAAAATAAATACAATCACTTAACTACAAAGTAGTTTGAGAAGAAGGGCAGTAACATATTAATAGCTAGCATTTATATAGTGTCTTATATATACCAGGCACTATGATAAGCACTTTACTTGTTAGGAGATTCACAACAACCCTGGGAGGTAGGTGTTATTATTATTCCCATTTTAATCTAGAGGAAACAGGCAAACAGTGTGCTTGCTGCAGGTTAACAGCTAGAAAGTATCTGAAGTTGATTTTTGAATGCAGATCTTGCCTACTCTACTACTTGACTTCCTGGGAAAAAACCCCAAAAAGTGCAGTGGTCAGCAAATATCTGTTATACTAGACAAGCAGAGAGAGATGATGGTTCCAGACCTCATCTAGATTAGATTTGATTAGATTATATTAAAACTAGATTAGAATATAAACTTATTTGTAAAGTCCTGAGTGGACAATTAATGAAAAATATTGTCTTTTAAGGGTAATCTAGTTAAGAAATGGGTTGGCAAAATTAAGCAAAGATTTTCATTCCAAGGACATTCTAGAATAAATAAAACAAATGAAAAAACTAATAAAAATCATTATAACAAATTGTATCCTCTATTAAGGAGACTGGAATCTCCACCTCTGGGGGTGTGCTTGAGGTACCTCCTGAAGACGTGCAAATGGTACTAAAGAGATCAAATAAAAGGAAAGTATCTCATTTGAAGCAGGTGTTTGTGTGTGTGTGTGTGTGTGTGTGTGTATGGAGAGAGAGAGAGATTGATCCTAGGGTTCATTCATTTATGAGTGTGTTGAAGCTGTCTGATGAAGGTGGCAACTAGATGGCGCAGTGGATAGAGCCTTGGAATAAGGAGGATGAGAATTCGAATCCAGCTCTGACACTTATTAGCTATGTGACCTTAGGCAAGTTACTTAAATCTGATTGCCCCACACCCCAGGCCATCCTGATTCATATCTGGCCACTGGACCCAGATGACCTTGGAGGAGAAAGTGAGGCTAGTAACTTGGCACAGCCCCCCCCCCCAATTCATTTCATGTGCTTGCCATGGCATCACCTCCTGTTGTGGTCTTCTTTGAAAATGAAGGACAAAACATTATCTGAAGAAGGGGAAGATGCCAAAACTATAGAAAAACCTTACACCTTATGAATACCAAAAAGGTAACCAAAAGAATTTCAAATACTTCCTGACCTGTATGTTTACTCTTCCATCTATACAAAAGCTTTTAAGTCATCTCTTTAAGGGATAAAGGACATCATCAAAAGTATTAGTAGATTCCTTAGAAGATATGAAAGTAGAAATAATCATCTAACAAATCTCTGATAATACATTATTAGATAAATTATAAAGTAAGGAAATATGTTCTTACCTCATGTTGGAGAATTTGACACAAAGTTGAGGTTGAAGAAGGAATTTCTTTGGGTTGGTGAGATCCTCCATCTAATTTTGTGTGTTTGGATGACATTGTGCTAATGACTTCAAGGTCTAGAAAATTGCAGCACCTTCTATAAGAGATCTATAATAGCTGAAAGAAATTTGACCTGATCATCCAGATAGGAATGACCAATGGTTCAAGTATTTTTTTCCAGATTTTAACATGCTTTTGGATAAATATCTTCTAGTACTTAAATGTCTGAGTCAGATTGTATACATGGATGAGATGGGCTAAAAAATTGAACAGGAGAGTTGAAAGGGAGAGGAGGATTTCCTAAATTGTCTTTGGGAAATTGCACAGCTTATTAACTGATGCCAAAATTTCTATAAAACTAAGGCTTGTATGTTTTATATTAACATTGTACTACTGTTGCTATTGTGGCAGTTAGGCCACAACTGCTTCCTCCTTTCTAGGTCAATAGGCTGTTCCTATTAAACTGAATAATGAATCCCATGAAGTTACATTTGAATTTTCTCTTTTTGATATTAAAATTATATATGTAAAATGTGGTCATTGATTGGCTTGTGGTTCTATCTCTGTAGAGATAAAAAACAATGAAAATCTTAAAAATAAGTGGATTTTTTCTTTTAATGATGTAATATAATCATGAAAGTTAAAAATAATTTTTTTATTCAAATATATTAAAAAAAGATTTTTTACTTTGTTTATTCTCAAAATGCTCATATTCCGAGAGGATACAATCATCAATCATTTCTAGTTCTTTAGTGGTCAAATAAGAAAACATGGGTGACCTGACTCGTTTTTAAGTTATTTTAGCCTAACTTTTGAGAAATATTGCAAGGACAATAATATCATGTTTTTAAAGCATTACTAATTTTTGCTAGTACCACAGTTCATTCAATAATACTTGGTTCACTGTGTGAAAATATAAATCTTCAAATTGCGTTTGCTTTTTGTACCTATCAGCTTATATATGAAAAATGAAAGGATTGTTCAGTCTATAATTCTAAAAAAAAATTTATATGACAATAATGACATTTTCACATATCATCAGCATAGTGCTTAACTTTAGATACAATATTCAGTAATATTTTTAAATTTTGTTTTCTTTGATCACAGAAGTGATTGATGGTCATATTCTCTGAGTAAGGGTTTAAGTCTAGGTTGAGTTTTTACTTTCTTGAAAATGTTAAATTTTGGAAACCATTCTTTCCAGAATAAGCCTATTTAATCCAAATGAAAAAAATTTAGTGTCCCTACCTAACTGAATTATTTTCTTCAAAGTATCAGAACATTTAGATGCTTGACCCTCTTTTGCACTCACCTTTGGTAATTTTAGCATTGAAATAGCATTTAGCATGAAATTGAACTTAATTTTTAAAGCATTTGAACTAACCAAGACTTGCAGTCATTTTTCTCTAATAGCCACTTTTTCCCACTGTCTTAACTACTATAAATTAATTAATTTTGTCGGAATGACTGCTCTAAAAGGAACATATTCTTAGATTTCAGTGTTCTTCCAGAAGCTCCATTTCTATCATTGTAATGCTATTCTTATTTGTAATTATTTGCAAAGATAAAAAGCTGATATAATTTTGTCTTTTTCATTTATTTCATGCATTTTTATAATATTCTGTTTTTAAATGTAACCTAGTATATTTTATAATTTGTACTAAATTGTGTTTTGCATTATTTGAACTCACATCAATCATGATCAAGTTAAATAGAAAGATTTTTTTCCCCTCATTTTTTCTTCCTCATTCATAAAAGAAAGGCAGTCAGTCATACTGATTTATGTCTGGCCCCTGGATACCGAGAGTTCTAGAAGGGAAAGTGAGGCTGGTGACTTAGCATAGCCCTCCTCACTCAAATCCACTCATATGCTTATCATGACTTCACCTCCCCTGATGTCAAGGTCTTTGAGAGCAAAGGACAAACATCATCATCCCTGACCCTTGACACATCTTTCTCCTTATTCCCAATGCAACCTAATTGACTTCAGCTTCTCTGATATAGCTTTTTTCATCTGGGAGCATAAGAGGTCCCAGATATGTGTAATAGATGCTTCTCAGACTAGATGGGTGCCCTAGACCACACATTGCTGTATTCCAGATGGAGAGGAGGGAGGCCGTGGCCAGAGAAGCTAAGTGCCATCATATCTTTATTGCATATCCTTGCTGTATTAGGACAAAATAAACCTCCTCTTTTATTAAATGTTCATTGACTTGGGATGGCTAGGTGGCACCCTGGAATCAGAAGCACCTAAGTTCAAATCTGGCCTCAGACACTTAATAATTACCTAGCTGTGTGGGCCTTGGGCAAGCCACTTAACTCCATTGCCTTAGGAAAACTTAAAAAAAAACCCTAAAAAAAAAGTTCATTGATTTGCCAGGGCCTCATTTTACACCCATATCTAAACCTAAACAGTGTCTAACCAGCTGCCAATGATATCTAAATTATCCATCTCCTTTCATCTCATTATTGGGTATATTCATTTTATGGAAGTCAAAGACTGAAACAAAGGCCCAGTATGTAAAATATTTTTAAAAAGAGCTCTGTGTGATTATAAAAAACTGGAATTAAATAAGTAGATTTGAGAATAACTGAAAAAAATATCCACTATGCCACCTAGCCGCCCCTCTGGTTGTATTTTCTAAGGATTTGTTTTCTTGTTGCAAGGTATTAATGTTCTCTTGGGTTTCTTTTGCCAAATTTTCCAATTGATTTTTAAACTCCTTCCTTAATTCTTCAAGGGAGTCTTTCTGTACTGGAGACTAGATCATATTCTCATCAAAGGTTTTAGGTCTCTCTGTGTTAGGGTCTTTTCCTTCCAAGAATTTTTCTATGGATCCACCTTTCTGCTGACCCTTCTTCATTTTGCTAAGACCTTCAGTTGGAGAGAGGCTGGTTCACAGGGGTTTGGTGTTGAGATTGCTAGAGGCTTTACTCACTGAGTGCAATTTCTCTGTCTGGCCAGTAGGAGGTGTTGGTTGCTTTCTCTGGAGTGTCTGTGACCTTGATTGAGGCCTTCTCCCTTAGCTTGAAGGGAGGGGTTGGAGCTATTGAATTCTTTTGCCTTCAGTCAATGGTGGGCTTTACTCTAGCCTGAGTTCATTCCTCTCCCTACTATCAGCTGGGCTAGTTCTTCTGCTCACACACCTGTGCCTGAGGCAGAAGTAGTCTGCAATTGTTTGTTTCCAGGAAGGGGCCTCAGCTGCAATGGGAGGCATGGACTCTGAATTCTTCAGATCTGAGGAGCCCAGGGATGGTGTGTCCACAGCTCTCCTGCACCAGAACTCTCCCCCCAGCCCTGTCAGCAAGCTCCAGAGGGTCAGCATGCCTCTGCTCCCTAGTTGACTCAAGCCCCCATGGTCTAGCCCCACCACTGATCCAGCAGGTCCAACTCTTGGGCCCTCAGACTCCCTGACTCCAATTTAGCTGCTAATCTGCCCTCTGCGCCCATACTCACCCAAAGCTGCAGAAGACAAATCCTGAGGTAGATGTTCTTTCTCCTGGCTTTTCTTTCTGGGTTTTGTGGGTCGGATTTCTGTTAAGAGGTTTGTTTCATATGATAGATGGGGAAAGATCAGGAGACTTTAGAACTGCCTGTCTTCTCTCTGCCATCTTGTCCAGAAATCCTGTAATGATCTTCTAAAGGACCTTCCACCATTTGAATGACTAGACAGTTCTTCTGTCATAGGGAAGATAAAAGGAAAATGGGGAAATGGCGGGGAGGGAGAACCAAAAGGTGGAATCTAGTCTTTCCCTCCTTTCTTTATAAGAACCAAGCCTTCACTCTTTTATAATACAGGTATCAAAGACATGGCCTCATATGCTGCGTGTTGCCCACAACACTTTCAAGGTGTTTTTTTTCCTTGTTAAATAGTTGTTTATTGGAAAGTTGTTTATTGGAAAAAGAGGGGTCACTAGATTCACCAGAGAGCATCAGTACCACACAAGTTACAAGTGATGGGAAAGGTCAGCAGAAAGCTCCGGGATCTCACCCTCTTCTTGGACCATTAAGGGATGGTGCCTGGAGTGTTAGGGTGTACCCAGGTCAGAAAATGTTGATTTAGTAGGCATGGTTAGAGACAAAGAGTGACTCACTGGCTTCAGCTCATGACTTTCTACTTGGAATATGCTTTCGTTGAGCAGTTTGGCTGTTAGCCATGGCTCCTTTGATGTATTCCTGTTGGGCAGTCTGGACATTTTTCTTTTTTCCAGCACAGGTTTTGAGAGCAGAGACCTGTAGGGCTCAGCCATAAGAAAAGGGAAAAAGGGGGAAAAGTAAGGCCAGGTAGATTGCAAGTGTATTTTAAAAGCATATGCAATAATTTTGCGTAAATGATAAAAATAAAAATGAATCCTACCAATGATGATGTCTTCGAAGAAGACCATGACATTGAGAAGATGGCACAGTAGATAGAGCACTGGTCTTAGAGTCAGGAGGATGTGAGTTCAAATCTAGCTTCAGACACTTGACATTTAGCTGTGTGATCCTGGGCAAGTTACTTAACCCTGATTGCCTCACATCCAGGGCCATCTCTAGTCATCTTGATTCGTTTCTACCACTGGACCCAGATGGCTTCAAGGGAGAGAGTGAGGCTGGTAGTACAGCACCTCCCTCACTCAAATCTAGTTCATATGCTTGTCACAATATCATTTTCCCAATGTCATGGTCTTCTTTGAGAGTGAAGGACAAACAATAAATATATTCTACTAATGATATCTAGGAAATAAATGTGTTTTAAACCAGAGACCCTATTATATTTTGACCAAAAATATTGTCTAAAATATTAACAGACTACAGCAGCATATGAAGATGATTAAAAACTCAGTTGATTAAATATTAGGAAAACTATAAATAAGACAATATTAATAACATCCAAAAATATCAAGATTATTTCAATTGATGAAGAGAAAGCTACTGACAATTTCTGTGGAAAAACACTGATCAAGTAAAGAGAACTGAGTAGTAGGAAATTTACAGAGTAGTAAAAAATATATAGCTCTTTCCACAATTTAAAAAAAAGGGTACCAAACTGAGAAGTGGACATGAAATCTAAGAAAAATTCCCATTGGGTCATTGGTTCAAGCTCAAGTTTCAGAGGAAAGTGACCAGGACAGGAATTGTGATTGATTGGTTGTCTGCTTTTTTAATTTAACTTAATATTTTAAGTTGTGTTTTATGTTCTGAACTGTCTTAGCCACCATTTGACATATGTATATAAAACTGTGCTATGTATACTTATTTTTATTCTTTGTCTAGAGGTGGATAGTATCTTCTTCCATAGATCCTTTGTAGTTCAACTGAGTAATTGTAATCAAAGTAACTCAATCATTCACAGTTATTTTTTTTTTAGTTTTTTGTATTAAGTGTCTGAGGCTGGATTTGAACTCGGGTCCTCCTGATGCCAGGGCCGGTGCTCTATCCACTGTGCCACCTAGCTGTCCCACAGTTATTCTTTGAACAGTATTACTGTTAATGTTTACAGTGTTTTATTGCTTATGATCAATTTACTTTTCATTATTTCATGCAAGTCTCCCCATGTTTTTCTAAAATCAACCAACTTAATGTTTCTATTTCAGTCATATACCAGAACTCAGTATCCATTTCCCAATTGATCCTCAGTTTCCAATTTTTGCCATTGCAAAGAGAGCTGAGATACATACATACATACATACATACATGAATCAACATATAGCTTCTTTTCCTTTTTTCTTGTTCATCTTGAGAAATAGACCTAATAGTGGTATTGCTGGATCAAAACTCTTTGAGCATAATTCCAGATTTTCTCCAAAATAGATAAGTTCATGGTTCCACCTGGTTTTTTCCCATTCTCTCCAATTTTTGTCATTTTCTCCTATCATTTTAGCCAAGCTCTTAATATATATATATATATTATATATATATATATATATATAATATATATATATATATATATTAGCTTTTGCAAGGCAAATGGTTAAGTGACTTGCCCAAGGCCACATAGCTAGGTAATTATTAAGTGTCTGAGACTGGATTTGAATCCAGGTACTCCTGACTCCAGGGCTGGTGCTTTATCCACTGCACCACCTAGCCGCCCCAAGCTCTTAATTATTTTCCATCGTAGCCTCTCTAAAAAGACTTGACTTTATTACCTCATTGCCCAGTCTGATTCCCTCTTTTTCTTTTTTATTGCTCCTGCTAGTATTTCTAGCATAATATTGAATAATATTGACAATAATGGACATCATTATTTCACTCTTGATCTTATTGTGAAGGTTTCTAGTTTATTCTCATGATAAATAATGTTTATTTTAGATAGATACTTTTAAAGGAAAAATCCATTTATACCTAGGCTTTAAAGTGTTTTTTTAAAAATAGGAATGACTTTATATTTTGTAAGAAACTTATTTAAAATCCTTCTCTAGATGAATTTCTAGGTCTGTAAAATGATATTTTGGTAGTTTGATTAGTATGACACTGAATAAGTAACTTAATTTAAATAGAATCGTCATTTTTATTATATCAGCCCAGTCTACCCATGAATGATTGACATTTTTCTGGTTGTTATATCTGACTTTATTTGTATGAAAATGTTTTGTAATTGTGATCATTTTATTTCTGGGTTTGTCTTGGAAGGTAGATTCCCAAGTATTTTATATTACCTATAGTTGCTTTAAATGGAATTTCTCTTTCTGTCTCTTCCTGATGGACTTTGTTGGTAATATATAGGAATGCTGATGAATTATGTGTTTATTTCATCTTTTCTTACTTTGCTAAAGTTAATTGTTGCCAGTTGTTTTTGAGTGGAATATTTCCTCTTAACAGTTAATATTCCTAGTGAAGTCCTCTCAGGATTAAGCATCATTAAAACAAAGACAGAGGGAGAGAGACCTTGCATTCCAAGCCAGGCACCATATCTTTAGGGAGGAAACAGTGGACTATTTCTAGAGACCTTACTTTTTTTTTTTGTTAATCTCACCTATTTGATGATAAAACTATCTTTACTGGGAGAACAGTAGACTGTTCTCAAGGGAGAACCTTGCATTCCAAAGGAGCTCATAAACTTCCTCATGTTAGTGATAAGTGCTAAAATAAGAAGATAGCAACTTTTCTTAGAAGACCTTGCCTACTCAGACATTAATTCCTTTAGATAGACAACAAAGGGTCATTAGAAATCTTCGTCTGATAGCCTCACCATCTGGATGGTGAGGTAGTGGTCTATGAAAACATTTTATTCTTCTCTTTGTTACCTGGTAGATTTCTTCCTGTAAAGATTGTAACTCTGAAAATCTTAACCAATCAGGTTGGAAGGGAAGGGGCTAGGGAAGGGGCAATCGAATTAGGCCATATAATCTTGCTTGACTGTTAATTTGGGGCAGCTCCTTGATCTTCACTACCTTTGTGAGACTTGGAGTGTGCCCTTTTCTTGAGAAAAGCCAAAATAAACTTTTTTTTTTTGCTCAGACAGTTCTCGAAATATTTTTTAAGTGGATTTTTATCCCACACATTTTAAAGTGGATTTTCTATGTTTTTTTTAAATTATATCACCATATCATTTACAAAGAGTGAAAATTTTATTTCTTCATTGCTTGTTCAAATTCCTTCAATTTTTTTCTTCTTTTATTGCTAAAGCTAACATTTGAATAATAGTAGTGATAATGGGCATTCTTATTTCACTCTTGATCTTATTGGAAATTCTTCTAGTTTATTCCCATTAAATATAATACTTGCTGTTGCTTTTATAGCAATACTGTTTACCATTTTAAGGAAAACTACATTTATTCCTATATTGTTCTCTCTTTTTTTAAATAGGATTGGGTGTTTATTTTGTGAAAGGCTTTTTCAATTGTTATTAAGATAATCTTATGTGATTTCTGTTAATTTTTTTTTGTTGATTTGGTTAATTATGTTGATTGTTTACTATTTTTGCCTTCCCTGGTATAAATCCTACCAGATATATTATATATTATCCTATGATAACTTGCTATATTATACTTTGTAAAAATTCTATTTAAAATTTTTGCATTAACATTCATTAAGGAGATTGGTCTTATACTTTTTCTGTTTTGGCTTTTCTTGATTTAGGTATCAACACCATGTTGGTGTCATAATTCTGAGAAATATAATTCTCAAGAGCCATAAAGCACCATTAAAATCATCATCAATTTATACCCATACCCTCTGTTCAAGTATATTCCTGCCAACTGTCCCAATAGAAATAGAAGCCTCATGAGCTAAAGTGTCATCATATTATGATCAATTTGTACCCACACCATCTAAGTATGATCCTTTCAAATGTCTCAAGAGAAATAAAATTCTCAAAGAATTATAAGGATTGTGTTACCATATAGGGATGTAGACACTTTTGTCTTATTGACTGAATTGTATGCATTTACTGATCCTTGTATTTGAAGAGCAAATTTTCTGTTCAGTTCTGTTCTTTTTATCAGGTATGTTTGAAAGTCCATCTTTTTCCCTGAACGAATATTTTGAATTTTTCAGAGTATGTTGATTTCTTGGTTGTAAACCATGCCCCTTTGCCCTCTGGAATATACCCTCTTATCCTTCAGTGTTGAAGCTGATAAGTCCTGTTTAATCCTGACTGTGACTCCCTGGTATTTAAATTGCTTCTTTTTGACTGCTTGCAGTATTTTCCTCTTTAGCTGAGAATTCTGAAATTTGGCTAAAAATTGGGTTCTTTTCCTGGGAGGTGATTGAATTCTTTCCAGGAATATTTTATCTTTTCTAAGATATTAGGGCAGTTTTCATTGATAATGTCCTGGTAGATATTATCTGGGCCCTTTTTGTGATTGGAGCTTTCAGATAGACCAATAATTCATAAATTATCTCTTCTGGATCTATTTTCCAAGTTGGTCATTTTTCCTAAGAGGAAATTTTACTTTTTCTTGTATTTTTTCGGCCTTTTGATGTTGTTTGATGAAATCTTGGTGTTTCATAGAATCATTAGTTTCTATTTGACCAATTCTAATTTTAGAGTTTTATTTTCTCCAATTACCTTTTGTGTTTCCCTTTTTCAGATAATTTTATTTTCTGTTGAGTCATTTTCCTTTTTCACTTGGCCACTTTTACTTTTTGATGAGTCCTTTCCTTTTTCAGTTCAATCTTTCTTTTTTATGGGCACAGAATTCATTTTTAATATGATTTTTTGTTCTCTTTACTTATTTTTTATTTATTTGCTTACACATTACTAAAATATTCTTGTTGTAAGAATAAATATAATCCCCCAATAAAATATAAAGTCTCATGAGAAGTAAAGTGAAAGGAAGGGGAAAAAATGTGCTTCATTGTGTGTTCTGATACCATCAGCTCTGTCTCTGGGGTGGATCGCATTCTTTATCATAAGTCTGTCAGAGAAGTTACTTGCATATTTTTCCACAGTTGCTGTTGCTGATCGTAATTCTCTCCATCCATTCTACCATTTATTATATTTTCTCTCTCCTTTCACTCTGTCCCTTTTCAAAAGTGTGCTGTGGGACAGCTGAGTGGCTCAATAGACAGAGGACTGGCCCTGGGGTCAGGAGTCCCCAAGCTATACCCACCCCAGAGACCTAGCAACCACTTTAGCCCCCATGGTCTGGGACAGGTTACTCGATCCCATCACCTTACAAAAGATAAAAATGAAAATTTGTCATATCTGACTATCCTCTCCCATAATCAGCATTGCCCTCTCCCTCCGTCCCCTTTCTCTCCTTTTTCTTCTAGATTTCTGTACCCTATTATGTATACTGTTTCCTCTCTGAGCCATTTACGAAGAGAATGAAGGCTCACTCATTCCCCCTCACTTTCCCCCGTTCCATACCATTGCAAAAGCTTTTTCTTTACTCTTTTACATGAAATATCTTATCCTAATCTCTCCTTTCTGTTTTTCCCACTACATTTCCCTTTCACCCATTGACTCCATTTTTACAGTATATTATATTTTCAAATTTCATTCTCTCCAGTGCCTTATTTACATATGCTTGTTCTAATTGCTCTAATAAATGAGAAGATTCATATGAGTATTGTCTGTATTATCTTCCCAATGCAAAAATACATGCAGTTCTTTATCATTATGTCCTTCATAATTTACCCTTCTTGTTCATCCTCTCTATGCTTCACCTGAGTCCTATACTTGAAGATCAGACTTTTTGTTCAGCTCTAGCTGTTTGAATAGGAACATTTGAAATTCCTGTTTCATTGAAAGTCCATCTTTTCTCCTGGAAGAGGATGTTCAGTTTTGCTGGGTAGTTGATTCTCAGTTGCATTCCAAGATCTTTTGCCTTCCAGAATATTATATCCAAGCCCTATGAGCCCTTATGTGGATGCTAAGTTCTGTGTGATACTGACTGTAGCTCCATGATATTTGAATTGTGTCCTTCTGGCTGCTTGTAATATTTTCTCCTTGGCTTTATTTTTTTGGATCTCTTTCAGGAGGAGATTGGTAGATTCTCTCAATTTCAACTTTACCCCCTGCTTCTAAGATATCAGAGCAGTTTTCCTGTAGAAATTCTTTAAAAATGAAGTCAAGGCTATTTTCCTGATCATGACTTTCAGGTAGCCCAATAATTTTAAAATTGTGTCTTCTGGACCTGTTTCCAGATCAGTTGTTTTTTTCAATGAGATATTTCATATTTTCTTCTAGTTTTTCATTCTTTTGGTGTTGGAATATTGTGTATTGATTCCTAGCAAAGACATCAGCTTCCTTTATCTCCATTCTACATTTGAAGAACTTGTTTTCCTCAGAGAGCTTTCTTATCTCCTTTTCTGTCTGGTCAGTTCTACTTTTTAAAGTACTCTCCTCAATAACTTTTTGAATTGTTTTATCCATCTGACCTAAACTGGTTTTTAACCTGTTGTTTTCTTCAGCATTCTTTTGGATCTTCGTGACTAAAACTGTTGACTTGGTTTTCACATTTTTCCTGCATCTCTCTCATTTCTCTTCCCAATTTCCCTGTACCTCTTTTACTTGATTTTCAAAATCTTTTTTTGAGCTCTATCAGAGCCTGATCCCAGGCAGAAGCTTGAACTTTTTATCGTCTGAGTGTCTGTTTTGGTCCTGCATGGAACTAAGTAATTGTCTATGGTCAGTTTCTTTCCCCCCCCCTTTTTTACTCATTTCCCCAGCCTGTGCCTGGTTTTGGGGTGCTTCCTGAGCTTCTGAGTATTATTGGGACACTCCCACAGTTATCTCAGTTCCTTCAAGTTCTTATGGGAGGCTCTGACTGCTCCCCTGCCTGTGCTCTGATCTGTGGTTGACCACAAGCTCACACCTCTGCCCCAGGGCTGTGATGAGGGTACCTGCTCTATGACAGTAGGGGGCTTTAGACTGCAACCAGGGTCTGAGTGTGGACAAAGCCCCAGTGCCCTGTCCCAGGGACAGAGGAGAGACCTTGACAGTCTCTCCCCACTCCCTTACCCTCCTGGGCTGAGTGCTCTGGAAGCAGTTGCCAGGTTGGGTGGTGCCTCTGTGCCTGCTTCCATTTCCTGGGATCTGGGCTGGGCTGAGGTCTAGCTATGCTGAGGAGGGCCACGCTGGCCTGGGCTTTGGGCCTTGCTCTGTCTGGCAGAGGTTTCTCAGCTGATCTTTCAAGTTGTGCTTGGTGCTCCCTGGGTTGGCAGGTCAGGAAACTGCTTCTGCTGCCAGGCGCCCTGGGGCTGTTCCTGGAAGTGTTATTTTTAATTTTAAAGGTAGGGTTTTCCTTTTTCTTTTTGCCCTATTTTACTTTTAAAAATATCTTTTTCTTCAGGCAGTTTTTCATAATTCTCTATGACTAATTTTTTCTCATTTTTTCATCTTCCTTTTTTCTTTGGTCTTTAAAATCCTTTTGGAATTCCTATAAGTGGTCTTTTTGGATTTGAGAAGCTTCACATGTAGGTATTTTGTTGTTGCATTCCATTTTTGAAATGGGGTTTTCATCCTCCCTTTCAGCATAGTAGCTTTCTGTGGTTAGTTATCTTTTTATTTTTGTTTTTTGTCATATTGATAACTGAGCTCTACTCCTGGGACACAGGGGTTATAAGTATTTTTTGTGTGCTGGGGACCAGAGGTCTAGTCCCTTGACTTACTGCTCTGGCATCTCAGGTGCTTGGAATTTATCCTCTGATAGGTTAGCCTAATACTGCATTAGCATTCTGGAGCTCAGACTTAGCCTTCAGAGAGCTGAGGTTGAGACCTTCAGTGCTGATCTGCTGTTATCACTAGCCTGCTTTAGCTGGGACCTGAATTGCATTTGTGACAAAGAGCCTTCCACTAGCCTCCCAGTTCTCCTCCCTACACTGGGCTACACTCCTCTTTTACTCACATGCAACAGACCTTTTCTGAAGTTCATGACATCTTGAGTTGAAAATTTGTTTCACTCTGTTTTTTTGGTGAGTTCTGTCATTTTGGGGTCTGTTTAGAGACTTCATTTTAAGTTGTTTTGGAAAAAAGCTCCAGAAACTTCCTAGCGTCACACCACTATGTTTTTGGCAGGTAGTATTTTACTTAGGATTTTTGCATCGATATTCATTAGTGAACTTGGTCTAAAGTTTGGTGTTTAATTAGGGATTTGTACTGTATGTTTTCTATTTTTGTTTTAAATTGCATAACCAATTCATTAATCTTCTCTTTATTTTATTTCATTATTTCATTATTTATTTATTTTGGTTTATTGCGAGGCAGTGGGGTTAAGTCGCTTGCCCAAGGCCACACAGCTAGGTAATTATTAAGTGTCTGAGGCTGGATTTGAACTCGGACTCCTGACTCCAGGGCTGGTGCTCTATCCACTGAACCACCTAGCCACCCCATAAGTTTTGATATGTTGTGTCATTGTAGTTTTCTTTAGTAAAATTGTTTTTTCTATCTACCCCCTCATTCTTTAGAATTAGCTTATTTAGTCTCCAAATAATTTTTAATATGTTTCTATGGTCCCTTATTAAATCTGATTTTAATTATATTATGCTCTAAAAAGGATGCATTTAATATTTCTACATTTAACTATCAAGTTTTTATGACCAGCATGCTCAGTTTTTATAATGTTGCCATTAACACTGAGAAAAACTGTTCCTTTTCTGTTTCCATTTAATTCTTTCCAGAGATCTGTTATATCTAATATATTATCCAAGATTCTATTAATCTCCTTGACTTTATTTTTTATCTTTTGGTTAGATTTATCTAGTTCCAAGAGGGGAAGTTTGAAGTGTCTCTCCCCCACTCCTGCCATTACAATTTTGCTTTCTATTTCCACTTGTAATTCATTTGGCTTTTTTCTTTAAAAATGTGGATGCTTTTGGTGTTTAAAGGTTTCGTATTGATATCACTTCATTATCTACCAAAATAAAACATTGCAATTATTTGTTCCCCTGTTTATCTTTTAATTTAATTCCACCATAACAGTACTTCCATTCATCCCTTCTTTGTATGTGATAATTGTTCCATTTTACTTTTCTCTAAAACCAATTTTATTTTTTAGGATCATACTATCATTCTCAAATCAACCCAAGCCTTTAATTATGGGTGCTCTTTCAGACTATCTTAGCTATGATAATAATATTCCCAGCAGTTAATATTTTGCATTATAAGAAGTAAGCAGTTTGACTTGATTCAATTCCTTGTAATTGGTTTTAAATGTTTATCTTACTGTGTTTCTCCTGATTCATGTAGGTCAGATTTTTCCTTTCAGTTCTGGCCTTTTATTCATGAAGAGTTAAAAGTCCTTTAATTCATTAAATACCCATTTTTTCCCTTGTAGGGTTACACTCACATTTTGCTAGGTAGTTTATTCATGGTTGCAAATCATTTCCTTTGCTGTTTGGAATATCATTGGTTGTTCAGCCTTTTAATTTAGAAGCTACTAAATCTTATATTATTCTGACTGTAGCTCCACAATATTTTTTTAGTTTATTGTAGTATTTTCTTCTTAAACTGAGAGTCTTGAAACTTAATTATAATGTTCCTGTGAGTGTTCATCTTGAGATCTTGTGTAGGTGGTGATAGGTGGTTTATCTAAAATGTCTATTTTACCTTTTATTTCTAAAATTTCAGTGCAATTTTCCTTAATGATTGCTGGAAGTAGAGTGTCTAGACTCTTTTTTTTTATCATAACTTTTAGGTAGTCTGAGAATTCTTATTTTCTCTTCTTAATCTGTTCTTCATGTCAACTGTTTTTCTTTTTTCTTTTTTCCTCATCTTTAACTGAATCATTTCTTTTTCCCTGGCTAAATGTTAAAACAATTTTTAGCATTCTTTTGAACACTTTGAGTTCAAAATTCTCTCTCTTCCTTCCATTATTCCCTCCCTGCCCAATTGAGAAAGCAAGCAGTTCGATTTTAGGGTATAAGTGTGTAGCCATGCAAAACATGGCTAGTCATATTATTAAATAGTCATATTATTAAAAAAAATAGACTCCCTAACAGCCCCTCCAGCCCCCAAAAGACAAAACCTCAAGAAAAATAAAGTAATAGGAGAACAGCTAGGTTAGGAAGCCAATAGATAGAGCAGGGACCATGGAATCAGGAGGACCTGAGTTCAAATGCAGCCTCAGACACAGAATAATTGCCTAACCTTGTGACCTTTGGCAAGTCATTTAACCCCATTGCCTTAAATAAAGTAATAAAAAAATAAAAAACCAAAAATAATATAGCAAAAAAACTGCTTCAGTCTGTGTTCACATACCATCAGCTATTTATCTGGGGGGGGGGGGGTGGTGTTGGATAGCATTGCTTATCATAAGCTGTTCAGAGTTGTCTTGGATCATTGTATTGCTGACAAAGGCTAAGTCATTAAGTTTTTCCAGGTTTTTCTGAGAGTATCCTGCTCATCATTTCTTATAGCAGAATAGCATTCTATTATAATCAGTTCTCTGATTGGTCACTGCCTCAGTTTTCAGTTCCTTGCTACCAGAAAAGAGCTGTTATAAATATCCTTGTACATATAGATCTTTTTCTTTTTGTTTTTCATGGTTTTATAGCCCTTTGTTACAAATTACTCTACAGAAAAGTTGAATTAGTGCATTAATGCACAACAGTGCATTAATTTTTTCCCCTCCATCCCCTCCATCATTTGTCATTTTCCTTTTGCAGCCTGTTAGCAAATCTAATAGGTAGTGCCTCAGAATTGTTTTAATTTGCATTTCTTGAATCTATAATGAGTTAAAGCATTTATTTTAGTATGACTATAAGGTAGCATTGATAACCTCATCTGAAAACTGTTTGTATCTTTTGATCATTGATCAATTGGGAAATGACTCTTATTTTTATAAATTTGATTCTGTTCTCTGTTTGAGAAATGAGGTCTTTATCAAAGAAACTTGCTTAAATTTTTTTTCATAGTTGTAATTCCTAACTGTATTTCCCTTCATCTTATTCCCCCCATTTATTCTATTCTTTCTCCTTTTTGCTCTGTCCCTCCTCAAAAAGTTTTGCTTCTGACTAGGCCTCCCCAAATCTGTCCTCCCTTTCATACTCCCCTCCCCCTTTTCTTATCCCATTCCCCTCCTACTTTCCTGTAAGATAATATAGATTTTTTTCCAAATCTGAACCTTGTTCATTTATTTTCTTTTTTAAATTTATTTTTATTAAAGATATTTTTTGAGCTTTACAATTTTCCCCCATCATACTTCCCTCCCCCACCCCACAGAAAGCAATCTGTCAGTCTTTACTTTGTTTCCATGTTGTACCTTCATCCAAATTGGGTGTGATGAGAGAGAAATCATATCCTTAAAGAAGAGAAGAGAAGTCTAAGAGGTAACAAGATCAGACAATAAGATACCTGTTTATTTCTAAATTAAAGGGAATAGTGCTTGAACTTTGTTCAAACTCTGCAGCTCCTTATCTGGATACAGATGGCACTCTCCTTTGCAGACAGCCCAAAATTGTTCCCGATTGTTGCACTGATGGAATGAGCAAGTACTTCAAGGTTGAACATCACTCCCATGTTGCTATTAGGATGTACAGTATTTTTCTTTTTCGGCTCATGTCACTCAGCATCAGTTCATGCAGATTCCTCCAGGTTTCCCTGAAATCCTGTCCCTCCTGGTTTCTAATAGAACAATAGTGTTCCATGACATCCATAGACCACAGTTTGCTAAGCCATTTCCCCAATTGAAGGACATTTACTTGATTTCCAATTCTTTGCCACCACAAACAGGGCTGCTATAAATATTTTTATACAAATAATGTTGTTACCCTTTTTCATCATCTCTTCAGGATATAGACCCAGTAGTGGTATTGCTGGGTCAAAGGGTATGCACATTTTTGTTGCCCTTTGAGCTTAGTTCCAAATAGCTCTTTAGAAGGTTTGGATGAGTTCACAGCTCCACCAACAGTGTAATAGTGTCCCAGATTTCCCACAACCCTTCCAACAATGATCATTATCCTTTCTGGTCATATTGGCCAATCTGAGAGGTGTGAGGTGGTACCTCAGAGAAGCTTTAATTTGCATTTCTCTAATAATTAATGATTTAGAGCATTGTTTCATATGGATATGGATTGCTTTGATCTCCTCATCTGTAAATTGCCTTTGAATATCCTTTGACCATTTGTCAATTGGGGAATGGCTTTTTGCTTTAAAAATATGACTCAGTTCTCTGTACATTTTAGAAATGAGTCTTTTGTCAGAATCAATTTACTACATTTCTTTTGATCTTGGTTACAGTGCAAAAGCTTTTTGATTAAATGTAATCAAAATCATCTATTTGGTTTTTGGTGATATTCTCCAATTCTTCCTTAGTCATAAACTGCTCCCCTTTCCATAGATCTGACAGGTAAACTAGTCCTTGATCTGCTAATTTGCTTATAGTATTGGTTTTTATGTCTAAGTCCTGTAACCATTTGGATCTTAACTTGGTAAAGGGTGTGAGGTGTTGGTCTAATCTAAGTTTCTTCCATATTAACTTCTAATAATCCCAGCAGTTTTTATCAAAGAGGGAGTTTTTATCTTAATGGCTGGACTCTTTGGGTTTATCAAATAGCAGATTACTGTAATCATCTCCTGCTTTTACACCTAGTCTATTCCACTGGTCCACCACTCTGTTTCTTAGCCAATACCAAACAGTTTTGATGACTGATGCTTTATAATATTATTTTAGATCAGGCAGGGCTTAGCCACTTTTTTTTGCACTTTTTTCCATTAAGCTCCTGGCAATTCTTGACTTTTTATTTCTCCATATGAATGTACTTACAATTTTTTTTAACTCACTAAAGTAATTTTTTGGAATTTTGATTGGTAGGGCACTAAACAGATAGTTTAGTTTTGGTAGAATTGTCATTTTTATTATATTAGCTCTACCTATCCATGAGCAGTTGATATTTACCCAGTTATTTAAATCTGATTTAATTTGTGTGAGAAGTTTTATAATTGTTTTCAAAAAGATTCTGAGTCTGTCTTGACAAATAGACTCCCAAGTATTTTATATTGTCTGAGATTACTTTAAATGGGATCTTGCTAGACATATATGGAAAAGTTGAGGATTTATGAGGGTTTATTTTATAACCTGCAACTTTGCTAAAATTGCTAATTGTTTCCAGTAGTTTTTTGGATGATTTCGTGGGATTCTCTAGTTAGACCATCATGTTATCTGCAAAGAGTGAGAGTTTTGTCTCTCCCTTCCCAATTCTAATTCCTTCAATTTTTTTTTCTTCTCTGATTTCTAATACAATATTGAATAGTTGTGGTGATAATGGGCACCCTTGTTTCACCCTTGATCTTATTGGGAATGCCTCTGGCCTCTCCCAATTGAATATAATGCTTGCTGATGGTTTCAGATAGATATTGCTAATATTTTAAGGAACAGTCCATTTATTCCTACAATCTCTAGTGTTTTTAATAGGAATGGATGCTGTGATTTGTCAAAAGCTTCAGCATCTATTGATGTGATCATATGATTTCTGATAGGTTTGTTGTTGATATAATTGAGTATTCTAATAGTTTTCCTAATAATGAACCAACCCTGCATTCCTGGAATAAATCCTACTTGATCATAATGTATTATCCTAGTGATAACTTGTTTTAATCGTTTTGCTAAGATTTTATTTATGATTTTTGCATCTATATTCATCAGGGAAATAGGTCTATAATTTTCTTTCTCTGTTTTAACTCTTCCTGGTTTAGGTAACAGCACCATATTGGTTTCATAGAAAGAGTTAGGCAGAGTTCCATCTTTCCCTATTTTTCCAAAGAGTTTATATAGAATTGGAACTAATTGTTCCTTAAATGATTGGTAGAATTCACTTGTGAATCCATCAGGCCCTGGATATTTTTTCTTGGGGAGTTCAATGATGGCTTGTTGTATTCCTTTTTCTGAGATAGGGTTGTTTAGGTATTTAATCTATTCTTCATTTAACCTGGGCAATTTTAATTTTTGTAAATATTCATCCATTTCACTTAGATTATCCAATTTATTAGCATAGAGTTGGGCAAAATAATTCTGAATTATTACTTTAATTTCCTCCTCATTGGTGGTGAGTTCACCGATTTCATTTATGATACTAGCAATTTGGTTTTCTTCTTCCTTTTTTAAAATCAAATTGACCAGAGGTTTATCAATTTTATTGTTTTTTTCATAATACAAAACTTTTGGTTTTATTTATTAATTCAGTAGTTTTTTTTCTCCTTTTGATTTTATTAATTTCTCCTTTAAGTTTTAGAATTTCTAATTTGGTATTTAATTGGGGATTTTTGATTTGTTCTTTCTCTAATTTTTTTAGTTGTGTGTTTAGTTCATTGTTTTCTTCTGTCTCCAGTTTATTCATGTAAACATTTAGAGGTATAATATATCCCCTGACAGTTGTTTTGAAGGAATCCCATAGGTTTTGGTATGTTGTTTCATTATCATTATCTAGCATAAAATGGTTAATTCTATAATTTGTTTTTTGGTCCACTGATTTTTTAAAATGAGGTTATTCAGTTTCCAATTTGTTCTGGGTCTATATCTCCTTGGCCCAATATTGCATATGACTTTTATTGCATTGTGATCTGAGAAAGATGTATTCAGTATTTCTGCCTTTCTGTAGTTGATCATTAGGTTTTTATGTCCTAATACATGGTCATGGAACATGTATAAGTTCCATGTACTGCAGAGAAAAAGGTATATTCCTTTCTATCCCTGTTCATTTTCCTCCATAAGTCTACCATATCTAATTTTTCTAACAATCTATTTACTTCCTTAACTTCTTTCTTGTTTGTTTTGTGATTCGATTTATCTAGATCTGAGAGTGGGAGGTTGAGGTCTCCCACTAATAAGAGTTTTGCTGTCTATGTCTTCTCTTTCAGCTTCTCTAAGAATTTGGGTGCTGTCCCATTGGTGCATATATATTCACTATTGAAATAGCTTTATTGTCTATGGTACCTTTTAGGAGGATAAAGTTTCCTTCCCCCCTTTATCCATATTCCCCAGTATTTTGTTTCTGAATACCACCTACTTCAGTGTGTTTGCCCTCCTATATCACCCCATCCCCTTTCCCTTTTTCCCTTTTCCCTTCCCTTCCTTTTGTTATTTCCCCTTTTTCCTGCCACTCCCCTTCCCTTTCTTTGTCCGCCCTCCCCTTTCCCCCTTTTAATACTTGAAAGTTTAGATGTTTTATAAGTTAACTGAGTATGTGTAGGTTGACTTTAAGCCAAGTTTGATGAGTAGATTCAGGTTTTTCTCATCTGTTCCCTTCTTCCCCTCTATTACCATAGGTTTTTTTTTTTTTTACCTCTTAGTGTAATGAGATTTACCCCATTCAATCCCCTCCCTCCTCCCATCTCTTTACTGTTCCCCTTTTTAAGGAGGTAGTGTTTTTTAGATCATTCTATCTAAGTCATAGAAAATTCTGAGTGTCTGTAACTTCTGGTTCAGTATATTCTATCCAATAGAGTCAAAATCGCTGGAAGTTATTAGGGTCTTTCTCCCAAGTGAGGTTAAAGCCAGTCTCTTTAGATAGCAGTCTCATGGATAGATCATGAATGTCCATCATTTCTGGCTAGGTATATTCTCTCTGTTAGAGTTACAATTCTCAAGATTTATGAGAATCTTTTTCCCCATGCTGGGATATCACCAGTTTCAACTTACTGGATAGCAGTTTTTTTCCTTATTACCACCCCTCCCCTTTTTTTTATATATATATATCTTTTCATATGTCTCTTGAACCTCCTGTTTGATGTCCAAGTTTTCTATTTAGCTCTGGTCTTTTCATAAGGAATTTTTGGAATTCTTCCATTTCATTAAATGTCCATCTTTTTCCCTGGAAGAGAAGGCTAAGTTTTACAGGAAAGTAGATTCTGCTCTTCGAAATATCTCCTTCCAGGCCCTTGGATCCCTTAATGTTGATGCAGCCAGGTCCTGAGTGATCCTTACTGTGGCTCCTTGATATTAAAATTGTTTCTTTCTGGCTGCTTGTAGGATTTTCTCTTTTTTTCTGATAGTTCTGGAATTTGGCCACAGCATTCCTTGGTGTTTTCATTTTAGGATCTTTTTCTGGTGGGGATTGATGTACTCTTTCAGTAACTACTTTTCCCTCCAATTCCATGATATCAGGGCAGTTTTCCATCACTAGATCCTGTAATATTAAGTCCAGGCTTTTTTTTCTCTTCAATGTTTTCAGGAAGTCCTATAATTTTCAGGTTGCCCCTCCTCAATCTATTCTCAAGGTTACTGGTCTTGCTGATGAGGTATTTTACATTTTCTTCTATTTTTTCTATTTTTTGATCCTGTTTAACTGACTCTTGTCTCATGGAGTCGTTAGCTTCTGTAGACTCCATTTTTTTTGGGGGGGGGAGGAATTTTCTTCATTAACCTTTTGCAACTCCTTTTCCAGTTGGTCAATTCTACTTTTGAAAGAGCTTTCCATTTGACCAATTGAGGTTTTGAGAGAATTATTTTCTTTTTGCATTTACCGAATTTGAGGATCTGAGAGAATTATTCTCATTTTGTATTTGTCCAATTGATGATGTGAAATATTTATTCTCATTTTGTAATTGTCCAATTGAGCATCTGAGAGATTTATTCTCCTTTTGTATTTGTCCAATTGTGCTTTCTAAGGATTTGTTTTCTTGTTGCAAGGTGTTAATTGTCTCCCCCAAATTTTTAAGTTCCTTCCTTATTTCTGCAAGGAATTCTTTCCAGATCGTATTCTCTTCAGAGGTTCTAGGTGTTTCTGAGTTAGGTTCTTTCCCTTCCAAGAATTTTTCTATGGATCCACCTTTTTGCTGACCCTTCTTCATTTTGCTAAGACCTTCATTTGAGGAGGGGCTGGTTCACAGGGGCTTGGGATCCCTAAAGGCTTTACCCACTGAGTGCAGTTTCTCTTGATGGCTGGTAGGAGGTGTTGGTTGCTTTCTCTGGAGTGCCTGTGACCTTGATTGAAATCTTCTCCCTTTGCTTGAAGGGAGGAGTTGGAGCTATTGAATTCTTTTGCCTTAGATCAGTGGTGGGCTTTACCCTGGCCTGAGGTCATTCCTCAGCTGGGCTGTTTCTTCTGCTCACACACCAGGGCCTGAGGCAGAAGTAGTTTGCAATTGTTTGTTCCAGGAAGAGGTCTGAGCTGTAATGGAGGCATGGACTCTGAGTTCCTCAGACCAGAGGAGCCCAGGGATGGTGTCCACAGCTCTCCTGCACCAGAACTCTCCCCCCCCAGCCCTGTCCACCACTTCCCCAGGGATAGCACCAACACCAGCGCCTCTGCTCCCTAGTTGACTGAAGCCCCTGCCGTCTAGCCCCACTGCTGATCCAGCAGGTCCAGCTCTCAGGCACTCAGACTCCTGGTTCCAATTCAGCTGCTACTGGCTGATCCAGGGCTGATCCCCTCAGAGCTTAGACTCACCAGCCTGAATTCTTCCAGTGCTGCTGGGGGAGACAAATCTTGTGGAAGATGTTCTTTCTCCTGGCTTTTCTTTCTGGGTTTTGTGTGTTGGATTTCTTTTAAGAGTTTTGTTTCATATGGTAGATGGCGAAAGATCAGGAGACTTTAGAACTGTGCCTGTCTTCTCTCTACCATCTTGTCCAGAAGTCTGATAATATAGATTTTTAAAAATATTTTGTTCATTCATTTTTCCAACTATATTTAGGGGTATTTTTCAACAATCTTTTTTTTTTTTGCAAGGTTTTGAGATTTATTTTTTTTCCATCCATCCCTTTCCTTCCCCCTCTACCTGACAGAAACTATGTAGAGCCTTTATTAGGCTCCACATGTGTGTCTTGGCTAAACACATTACCATAAATTAAAAAAAAGATTATTGTACAGCTAATATAAGCAGATGAGCAAAGCACTCAATGTTGCTGTTAATGTGTATACTGTTCTTCTGGTTCTGCTCACTTCACTCAGCTTCTGTTCATGGAACTCTTTCCAGACTTTTGTGAAGGCCCATCTCTCATGATTTCTTTCTTCTTCCTCTTTCCTCCCTCCCTCCCTCCCTCCCTCCCTCCCTCCCTCCCTTCCTTCCTTCCTTCCTTCCTTCCTTCCTCCTTTCTTCTTCTTAGGTTAAGTGACTTTATTTTTTGATTTTTACAAGGCAGTGGGGTTATGTGACTTTTTCAGTCACACAACTAAGCAAATATTAAGTTTCTGAAGTCAAATTTGAACTTAGATCCTCCTGACTCCAGGGCTGGTGCTCTATGCCACTTAACTGTCCGTCTCTACATATATTTTAGAGATGAGTCCTTTATCAGAAAACCTAGTTGTAAAAATTGTTTACCAATTTATTGCATTCCTTTTAATCTTTGGTTGCATTGGTTTTGTTTGTACAACAATTTTTCAATTTAATGTAATCAAAATAATCCGTTTTGTTCTTTTTTATGTTCTCTATCTCTTCTTGGTCATAAAATGCTCACCTTTCCATAGATCTGACATATAAACTCTTCCTTGTTCTCCTAATTGGCTTATGATATCACCTTTTATGTCTAAAACTTGTTCCTATTTGGACCTTATCCTGGAATGGGATGTGTGATGTTGGTCTGTCTAGTTACTATCTTTAAGTTTTCCCAGCATTTTTTATCGAGGAGTGAGTTCTTTTGTCTCAGAAACTGGAACCTTTTGGTATATCAAAGTGCAGATTAATATAGTCACCTACTACTATTTCTTTTGCACCTAAATCTATTATACTGATCCACCAGTCTATTTCTTAGCCAGTACCAAACAGTTTTGATCACTGATGTTTTATAATTTTAGATCTGTTTTATTTAGCCTGCCTTCCTTTCCATTTTTAAAAAATTAATTCCCTTGATATTCTTGACCTTTTGTTCATCCATATGAATTTAGTTACTGTTTTTTCTAGCCCCCAAAAGTAATTTTTTGTAAGTTTTATTGTTATGACACTGAATAAGTAATTTAGTTTAGGTAGAATTGTCATTTTTATTATATTAGCTTGGCCTTCTCATTAAGCAATTGACATTTGCTCAGTGATTTAGATTTTCTCTTTGTGTAAAAATGTTTTATAGTTGTTTTCATATGGGTTTCTGAGTCTATCTTGGCACATAGACTCCTAAGTATTTTATATTATCTATAGTTATTTTAAATGGAATTTTTCTTTCTGTGTCTTGCTGCTGTGTCTTGTTAGTGGGTTTATAGTGATCTATGTGTGTTTATTTTATATACTGTAACCTTGCTAAAGTTGCTAATTGTTTCAAGTAGTTTTTTAGATGACTTTCTAGGCTTCTCTAACTATACCTTTGTATCATCTTCAAAGAGTGATAATTTTGTTTCTTCATTACCCATGCTAATTCCTTCAATTTCTTTTTCTTTTATTGTTAAAGCTAACATTTCTAATGCAATATTTTTTTTTTTGCAAGGCAAATGGGGTTAAGTGGTTTGCCTAAGGCCACACAGCTAGATAATTATTAAGTGTCTGAGGCCAGATTTGAACCCAGGTACTCCTGACTCCCAAGGCTTTATCCACTACGCCACCTAGCGGCCCCTCTAATGCAATATTGAATAATAGTTGTGATAACAGACATTCCTGTTTCACCCTGATCTTATTGGGATTGCTTTTAACTTATCCCTTGTAAGGCTTGTTTATTGTTTTAGTTAGATACTGCTTATTGTTTGAAGGAACACTCCATTTATTCGTATACTTTCTAGCGTTTTTAATAGGAATGGTTGCTGTATTTTGTCAAAAACATTTTCAGCATCTATTGAATAATCATATTATTTCTGTCAGGTTTGTTACTGATATGTTCAATTATGCTGATAATTTTTCTAATATTAAACCAACCTTACCTTCCTGTTATAAATCCTACCTGATCATAATGTATTATTCTAGTGAAATAATACACTGATCAACCTCCTGGAAAAGGTTGTAATTGCTTTTTTAATATTTTATTTAAGTTTTTGCATCCATATTCATTAGGGAAATTGTTCTATAATTTTCTTTCTCTGTTTTGACTCATCCTAGTTTAGGTATCAGCATATCATGTTGGTATCATAGAAGGAATTTGGTAAAACTCCATCTATTTTTTCTCATAGTTTATAGGAAGAATTAGAAGCAATTGTTCCTTGAATGTTTGGTGAAATTAACTTATGAATCCAACTGATCCTGAAGATTTTTCCTTAGGGAGCTCATTGATGGCTTGTTTAGTATCTTTTTCTGGGACGGGGTTTAAGTATTTAGTTTCTTCTTCTTTTAGCCTGGGTAATTTATATTTTTGTAAATTTTAAAACATAAATATACATTCATTTCACTTAGATTTCCAAATTTATTGGCATGCAGTTGAACAAAGTTGCTCTGAATTATTGCTTTAATTTCATCCTTATTGGTGGGAAATTATTAAAAATTTCTATACCAAATTGAATATGTATGTTGTCTCCTCTTTGAGTCAGTTCTAATTGGAGAGGTAGGGTCTCTCAATTCCCCCCTATTCACTCTACTGTAAAAGCTTTTTCTTGCCTCCCTTATGTGAGACAATTTTGCCCATTCCATCTTCTTTCCCCTTTTCTCAATACATTCCTCTTTCACCCCTTATTTTTGTTTTTTTTATTTTAGATATCATCTCTTTACATGCAACTCACATTTGTGCCCCTGTCTATATTCACCCCTTCAAACTGTTCTTGATAATGAGTAAGTTCATATGAATTATCAGAATCATCTTCCCATCCAGTTCATGAATAGTTCAACATCATTGTCCCTTATGCTTTCCCTTTGTCACCTTTTTTATGTTCCACTTGAGTCTTGGATTTGAAGATCAGATTTTCTATTGAGCTCTGATCTTTTCATCAGAAAAACTTGAGAGTCTGCTATTTTGTTAATTGTCCATTCTTTTCCCCTGATAGATATGCTCAGTTTTGCTGGGTAGTTAATTCTTGGTTATAGTCCAAGCTCTTTTGCCTTTTGGAATATCGTAAGGGTTATGATACTTTAATGTAGAGGCTGCTAAATTTTGTATTATCTTGATTGTGACTCCACGATATTAAACTGTTTCTTTTTTGGCTATTTGCAATATTTTCTTGACCTGGAAGGTCTGAATTTGCCTATAATATTCCTGGGAGTTTTCATTTTGGGATTTCTTTTGGGAGGTGATCAGTGTATTATTTCAATTTCTATTTTGCCCTCTGGATTTAGAATATCAGGTCAATTTTCCATAACAATTTCTTGATAGATGATGGCTAGGTTCTTTTTCTGATGACTTTCAGGCAGTCCAGTAATTTTTAAAATATGTCATTGGAAAAGCAATTGACCTGGAAAATGGATTCAGGAGAGACAATGGTTTTGTTTTCGTTTTATTTTTTCTTGAGTTCTCATAAAGTCATTAACTTCCATTGACTCAATTCTAATTTTTAAGTAATTATTTTTCTTCAGTGAACTTTTGATTCTCGTTTTCTATTTGGCCAATTCTATTTTTTAAGGCATTCTTATTGACTTTTTGTACTTCTTTTACCATTTGATTTATTCTTGTTTTTTTGGTTTTTTGGTTTTTTTTTTTAGGTTTTTGCAAGGCAAACGGGGTTAAGTGGCTTGTCCAAGGCCACATAGCTAGGTCATTGTTAAGTGTCTGAGACCGGATTTGAACCCAGGTACTCCTGACTCCAAGGCCAGTGCTTTATCCACTACGCCACCTAGCCGCCCCTCCAGTTGTTTTTCTAATAAGGTATTAGACATTCTCTTTTATTTTTTTCATCCTTTTTATAATATTTTATAATTTCTTGGAACCATTTATAATTTTTAAAAATTTTTTTTCAGTAAGTTTTAAACTCTCTTTCCAATTTGTTGACTTTCTTTTCATTATTTTCTTGTATTACTCTTGTTCCCCCCCCCATTTTTCCTCTTCCTTTTTTTATTTTTGTAGTCTCTTTAAAGCTTTTTTAAGAATTCTTTCTGCACTTGTGACCATTTTACATTTTTTTTTGAAGTAGAAGCAGTCTTTTGACTTACTTCTACAATCTCTTCTGAGATCGAATCCAAAGATTCTTTATTGCCATATTTGTGTTCTGGTTCTTTCTTTTGCTTACTTTTTTTTTTTTTAAGTGGCCTGGCCACTTAAAAAAGAAAGATACTCCTTTCTGTTCCTGAGCTTGTACCAGGGCCTTGAGATGTGCTGTCACCACTAACTCTTCTTCTGTTCCTCCAGTAACTGTAAGCTTCAGATTACCACTCTACCCTGGAATTGAAAACAGACTCCATTCTCCTGCAAGTCACCGCAGCATACAATATCCCTGTTCCTCTGTGATTTCACATACTCACCATCACATACTTGTTCCTTGCAGCCTGGGACTGCAATCTGGTCAGTGCACCTGGTCTGAGTCTGAGGCCAGTGGAGGGCCCTTCCCCTGATTAGCATCTTATTATATATATTCAGTGATTATCTGCCCTGAAGAATCTGCACTTCTATTAGATCTGACTGGAAGTCAGGTCTTTCCTAATATTTTTCTCAGGTTGTTTTAAGTTTGATAGCTGCTTTACTCCAACTTTTAGTTATTTCCATTGCTCTAAAGTCATTTTGAGCCATCATTTTAAATTATTTATGGGGGAATTTGGGAGAGCCAGGTAATTTTCTGCCTTAGTTCACCATCTTCTCAGAATCCTCTCAAACTATCTATGAGTTCTAAAATTATACTTTTCCTTTTGCTTGCTTTTTCATATTTTTCCTCATTTCTTTTGTTGTAATATTTAGGCATATTTATTTGCCATTTTTTTTTCCTGGAACTTCATAGCCTTCTCCATAATCCAGTGAATACTGGAAATTTGGTCTTTAGTTTCCCTGCCTCTTCAAAAAACAGCCTACTCTTCTGGTAGTTCTCAATTCACATGTTGCTGAAGCCTAGCTTGCAGAATCTAATGTAAAACCTTGCAGGTGTGTGAAATGAGTATAATAGTTTGGTAGTTTGGATGTTCTTTGGCCTTGCTCTGCTTTAAGACTGGAATGTAAACTGATCTTTTCCAATTCAGTTGCCACTGTGGAGTTTTCCAAATTTGCTGGCATCTTGCTGGCAATACGGGATTTTAAATAGCTTGCCTGGAATTCCATCACCTCTGCTAGCCTTATTTGCAATGCTTCCTAAGGCCTACTTGACTGTGTTCTCTAGAATGTCTGGCTCTAGATTTCTTATCCAGTTCTTCTGTATAGTCTTCCCTCCTCTTTTTTTTTTTTATAAATTTTTTATTATACAGATATTTTTTTCCCCAATTACATTCAATGGTAGTTTCTGCCAGTCAATTTTTTTGGCTAGATTTTGAGTTTTATAATTTTTTCTCCCTTTCTCCCTTCCTGCACCCATCCTCCTCACCCCCCCAACAGAAGGCAGTGTGATAATAGATTTTACATTTGCATCCATAAGTTGAATTTGTGAAAGAAGAATCAGAACCAAAAGAAAAAAAAAATTAGAGCAAATTTACATAATACACAAGACAACTTTTAACAATTGAAGATAATAAGCTTTGGACTTCATTTAAGCCACCACAGTTCCTTCTTTGGATACAGATGGTATTCTCTATTGTAAATCCCCTAAAATTGTCCCTGGTTATTGCACTAATAGAATGAGCAAGTCCATCATAGTTGATGATCACTCATTATTATTGTTAATGTTCTTCTGGCTCTGTTCATCTCACCCATCATCAATTCCTGCAAGTCTTTCCAGACTTTTCCTGTCCCTTATGATTTCTTAGAGAATAGTAGTGTTCCATCACAAGCATATACCTCAATTTGTTCATCCATTTCCCCAATTGATGGGCATCCTCTCAATTTCCAGTTCTTTGTCACTACAAATAGAGCTACTATGGATATTTTTGTACATGTGAGATTTTTACCCTTTTTCATGTTCTTTTCAGGATACAGACCCATTTTTATTGCCTTTTGGACGTAATTCCAAATTGCTCTCCAAAAAGGTTGAATCGGTTCACATCTGCACCAACAATGCATTAGTGTTCCAAATTTCCCACATTTCCTACAACATTAATCATTATCCTTTCTGATCATATTGGCCAATCTGGGAGGTATGAAGTGGTACCTCAGAGATACTTTAATTTTCATTTCATTAATCAATAATGATTTAGAGCAATTTTTCATATGATTATAGATAGCTTTGATTTCTCTCTGAGACTTGCCTTTGCATATCCTTTGATCATTTGTCAATTTGGGAATGACTTTTTTTTAAAATTTGACTCAGTTCTCTCTATATATTATTTTATTTTTTAATTTTTATTTTATTATTTATTTATTTTTGATTTTATTTAATTATGATTTTGCAATTTTCCCCCTAATCTCTCTTCCCTACCCCACCTCCCACAGAAGGCAGTCTGTTAGTCTTTATGTTGTTTCCATGGTATACATTGATCTAAGTTGAATGTGGTGAGAGAGAAATCATATCCTTCAGGAAAAAAATAAAATATAAGTCAGTTTTCTATATATTTTAGAAATGAGTCCTTGTCAGAAATACTTGTGGTAAAAATTTTTTTTTCCCAATTTACTACATTCCTTTTGATCATGGTTAAAGTAGTTTTGTTTATATAAAACATTTTTAATTTAATCAAAATTATACAGTTAATTTTTTATAATGTTCTCAGTCTCTGCTTTGGTCATAAACTGCTCCCCTTTCCATAGATTGTGATGGGTAACCTAGTCCTTGTTCTCCCAATTTGCTTACAATCTTGTCTTTTATGGCTAAATCCTGCACCCATTTTGACCTTATCTTGGTTTAGAGTGTATGATGTTGGTCAATTCCTAGTTTTTCCCATACTATCTTCCAGTTTTCCCTGCAATTTTTATCGAAGGATAAGTTCTTAACCTAGAAACTGGACTCTGGGCTTATCAAACAGTACCAGACACTTTTGATGACTGATGTTTTATAATATCATTTTAAATCTGCTATGCTTGGCTCCTCTTCTCAATCATGTTTACTTCTGTTAAGTCCCAATAATTTTTTTTCTTTTATCATGCCCATTTTTGCATGAAACCATTCCTTAATATCTCTAATTTTCTTGAAGAGATTGTGTCTTTCCCATTCTATTGTTTTTTTTTTTTCTATTTCTTTGCATTGTTCATTTAGGAAAAAACCTCTCCTTGCTTTTCTTTGGAATTTGTTATTCAGTTAATAACTTTTATAGGGTGACAAATTTTTACTTTGTAACTCCCCCAACCTCCTAGTTCTTCAAACTCTTCAAGTTCTCTGAGTACCACTTTCCTTCCGCTTCAGATGCAACTATAGTCAGTCTTGAACTTAATGTTACCCTTAGTTATTTGTAAAGTCTCAAAAGACAGTCATTTGGCTTTCTTGTTCTTTTTAATTTGAAATGTTTTTAATTGCTGCTTAATACTGTATTATAAACATCTCTCCATAGTTCTTCAGGCAATTCTATCAGATCTAATTCTTTTTAGTTTTTGCAAGACAATGGAGTTAAGTGGCTTGCACAAGGCCACACAGCTAGGTAAATGAAGTGTCTGAAGCTGGATTTGAACTCAGGTACTCCTGACTCCAAGGCCTGTGCTCTATCCACTGTGCCACCTAGCTGCCCCTAATTCTTTTTTTTTTAAGAAAGATTTTATTTGTTTTGAGTTTTACAATTTTTCTCCTATTTTTGCTTCCCTCCACCTACCCCCCACAGAAGGTATTCTTTTAGTCTTTTACATTGTTTCCATGGTATACATTGCAGATCTAATTCTTTAAAACTATTCATCACTTCCATTCCATATTCATATGAGATGTTTTTGATTCACACACACACTTCAATTTAAGTTTGAATTTTGTAATAAAAAGCTTCAGATATTGTACAGACTGTCTAGAGCTGTACCTTGACTGCAAAGTATAATCAATCTGATTTTTATCTTAACAATCTGGTGATGACCATGTGTAGAGTAGCCTTTAAAAGAGTTGAAAAAAAGTATTTGCTATGACCAGTGAGTTATCTTGATAAAACTTTTGTCCTGTTTCATTTTGTACCCCCAAACATCCCCTATGATGAATGTGACATTTTTTAAAGAAGATATGGATCTTCATAGATCATAACTGTGGTGTCTTTGGCATCATGGTTGAAGCGTAGACTTATGCTGTGATATTGAAACATTTGTGTTTCTTTCTTTTTATTAAAGATTTTATTTGAGTTTTACAATTTTTTCCCTAATCTTAACTCCCCCCACCCACCCACAGAAAGCAATTTGTCAGCCTTTACATTGATTCCATGTTGCATGTTGATCCAAATTGAGTGTGACGAGAAATCATATCCTTAAGGAAGAAACATAAAGTATAAGAGATAACAAGATCAGACAATAAGATATCAATCTTTTTTTTCTAAATTAAAGGAAATAGTCCTTGGACTTTGTTCAAACTCCCTGATTCTTTGTCTGGATACAGATGGTATTTTCCATTGCAGACAGCCCCAAATTATCCCTAATAGTTACACTGATGGAATGAGTGAGTCTGTCAAGGTTGATCATCGTCCCCATGTTGCTGTTAGGGTGTACAGGGAACCATTTGTTTTTTAATTGAATGTATATCATTTTGTCATTTTTGAGATTATACCCCAGTACTACTTTACTCATTCTTTATTGATGGAGGACTACTCCTATTTTTTCTAAGAGATTCTTGCCCACAGTAATATATGTAACATTCACCAGAATTAAATTCACCCACTCCTATTTGTTTTGAGTCACTAATTCCAAAAGTGTTGGTTTTTAATCTTTCTAGTTTAGTTTGCCCATATATTCCAGCTTCCTATGGAATGATCTTTATAGCATCATGCTTTGCTTTTTTCATCCGATATATCCACAGCTGAGCTTCATTTCTGCTTTGGCCCATCTGCATTATTAGTTTAGATCTACTCAGTTTAAATTATTCTTCTTAACTGATAATTCCAGCTTACATTTATTTCTCTTTTCTCTAAACTCTTAATGTATTTATTATTGATACCTATAGTTTAAGACTTTATATATTTCCCTGCATCAAAAACTTTTCTCTCATAGACTTTCTTTTTTCCTTATTTATCTATTTATTTATTCTTATTTTGTAGAAATGTTTTTATACATTAATAAAATATTCTTGTTTAAGAGTAAACATAATACCCCATCCCCCCAAAAAATATAGACCTGCATAAGTGATAAAGTAAAGGGGAGAGGAAAAAAATTAAAATAAAAAAAATAATAGTAATAATTGGAGGTATGGCCAGGTGGCACAGTGGACAGAGCACTGGCCCTGGAGCCAGGAGCACCTGAAACCAAATCTGGCCCCATACACCCAACAATCACCTAGCTGTGTGACCCCATGCAAGCCACGCCAACCCCACTGCCCTGCAACCCCCCCCCCCCCAACGACCCAACCCAATAATAATAATAATAATAATGATGATGATGATAATAGTATGGGGCGGCTGTGGACCGAGCACTGAACCTTGAGCCAGGGCACCCAGGTCCAAATCCGGCTTCATACACCCAACAATCACTCAGCTATGCAGCCCCAGGCAAGCCATCCAGCCCCATTTACCCCCCCCCCCCCCATAATAATAATAAAAAATGTGCATCAGTCCGTGTTCCAACACCACCAGCTCTGTTGCAGGTGGATCACATTCTTTAGGATAAGGCCATCACAAATGCTACTTCCGTATTTTTCCACTGTTGCCATTGCTGATCGCATCTCCCTCCATTTGTACTTCTCCACTACCATGAACTATATTTTCTCTCTCCTTTCACTCTGTCTCTGCTGTAGGGTAGCTGAGTGGTGCAGCAGACAGATCCCCTGCCCTGGGGCCAAGAGGCCCCGAGCCCACATACCACCCCTTAGGCCCAGCATCCACCCAGGCCTATGGTCCCTGACAGGCCATCCAATCTCAGCCCCTTGCAAGAAGTAAAAAGGAAAATGTGTTATATCTGACCACTCTCTCCCCATGGTCCATCCTTTCTACCATCACTTACATTCCCCTCTTCCCCCTATCCCCCTTCTCTCCTTCTTACTCTAGATGTCTATACCCCATTGAGTATGTATACTGTTTTCTCTCCTGGCCAGCTCTGATGAGAGCGAAGATTCCCTCATTCCCCCTTGCCTTCCCCCCTTCCATATCATTGTAATACCTCATTGTAATAAAGAAAAATCTTATTATATGAAATATCTTATCCTATTCCTCCTCTCCTTTTTCTTTTTCCTGTTACATTTCCCTTTTATGTTTTGACTCTGTTTTTAAAGCACATTATATCTTCAAATTCAGCTTTCTCCTGTGCTTCATCTATAAAAGCTCCTTCTACAAGGTTCATATGAGTATTATCAGTATTATTTTTCTTTACAGGAATACATGTAGTTCATCATCATTAAGTCCCTCATATTTTCCCATTGTCCTCCACTCTCTATGCTTCACCTGAGTCCTGTATTTGAAGCTCAAACTTTCTTTTCAGCTCTGGTCATCCCAGCAGTAACATTTGAAATTCCCCAGGTTCATTGAAAGTCCATCTTTTTCCCTGGAAGAGGACATTCATTTTTTGCTGGGTAGTTGATTCTCGGTTGCATTCTAAGCTCTTTTGCCTTCTGGATTATTATATTCCAAGCCCTATGAGCTTTTAATGTAGTTGCTGCTAAGTCCTGTGTGATCCTGACTGCAGCTCCATGATATTTGAATTGTGTCCTTCTGGCTTCTTGTAATATTTTCTCTTTGACTTTGGAGTTCTGGAAATTGGCTATAATATACCTTGTTTTTTTGGGATCTTTTTCTCGGGGAGATCGGTAGATTCTCTCCGTTTCTATTTTGCCCTCTGCTTCTAGGATATCAGGGCAATTTTCCTGTAGTAATTCTTTGAAAATGATGTCAAGGCTCTTTTCCTCATCTTGACTTTAAAGTATTCCAATAATTTTTAAATTATCTTTCCTAAATCTGTTTTCCATATCAGTTGTTTTTTCAATGAGATGTTTCACATTTTCTTCTAATTTTTCATTCTTTTTGTTTTAAAGTATTGTGTCCTGATTTCTTTTTTTTAATTTATTTTTTATTCTCATTTTGTACAAATGTTTTTTTACATTAATAAAAGTAAACAAGTAAACAAAATACCCCTCCCCCCATGAATATAGATATACTTGCTTGGGCAAAAAAAGTAAAGGGGGGAGAAAAAAATTAAAATTAAAAAAAATAATACTAATAATTGTAGGTATGGCCAGGTGGCGCAATGGATGAAGCACCAGCCCTGGAGCCACGAGCACTGAGCCCATATCCAGCCTCATAAACCCAACAATCACCCAGCCGTGTGACATGCTAGCCACCCTATCCCCACTGCCCTGCAAAAACCAAAAAGAAGGAGAAAAAAAAGACCCAAAATAAAATAAAATAGTAATAATAGTAGGGGTGGCTGGGTGGCAGACAGAGCATTGGCCCTTGAGCCAGGAACACCTGGGTCCAAATTCGGCCACAGACACCTAAAGATCACCCTGCTATGTGGCCCCAGGCAGGCCACCCAGCCCCACTTGCCCTGCACCTTCCCCCAAATAATAATAACAAAAAATGTGCTTGAGTCTTTGTTCCAACACCAGCAACTCTGTCATGGGTGGATCACATTCTTTATAAGTCCATCACAAAAGTTACTTCCATATTTTTCCACCATTGCCATTGCTGATCGCAACTCCCTCCTTTCTTATTTCTCCACTACCATGTACTATATTTTCTCTCTCCTTTCACTCTGACTCTGCTGTAGGGTCGCTGAGTGGCGCAACAGAAAGATCCCTGGTCCTGGGGCCAAGAAGCCCTGAGCCCCCATACCACCCCTTAGGCCCAGAATCTACCCGGCCCTGTGGTCCTGGGCAGGCCTTCCATTCCCAGCCCCTTGCAAGAAGTAAGAAAGAAAATGTGTTATATCTGACCACTCTCCCCCCATGGTCCATCCTCTCCTCCTTTATTCACATCCCCACCCCTTCCCCTGCTCCCCGCTCCTTCTTACTCCAGATGTCTATACCCCATTGAGTATATATGCTGTTTCCTCTCCTAGCCATCTCTGATGAGAGCAAAAGTTCCCTCATTCCCCCCTTGCCTCCCCCATTCCATATCATTGCAATAGCTCATTGTAATAAAAAAAAATCTTATTATGTGAAATATCTTGGCCTATTCACCCTCTCCTTTTTCTTTCTCCCATTCCATTTCCCTTTTTTTCTATAGACTCCATTTTTACACCACATTTTATCTTTGAATTCAGCTTTCTCCTGTGCTTCAACTATAAAAGCTCCCTCTACCTGCTCTATTAACTGAGAAGGTTCATGTGAATATTATCAGTATCATTTTTCTATACATGCAGTTCATCCTCATTAAGTCCCTCATATTCCCCCCCCCCCCCCCCCCCCCTCCAATCTCCATGCTTCACCTGAGTCCTGTATCTGAAGATCAAACCTATTCAGCTCTGGCCATTCCAAAAGGAACATTTGAAATTCCCCTGGTTCATTGAAAGTCCATCTTTATCCCTGGAAGAGGACATTCAGCCTTGCTGGGTAGTTCATTCTTGGCTGCATTCTAAGCTCTTTTGCCTTCTGGTATATTGTATTCCAAGCCCTAAGAGCTTCCAAAGTAGTTGCTGCTAAGTCCTGTGTGATCCTGACTGCAGCTCCATGATATTTGAACTGTGTCCTTCTGGCTGCTTGTAATATTTTCTCTTTGACTTGGGACTTCTGGAACTTGGCTATAATATTCCTAGGGGTTGGTTTTTTGGGATCTCTTTCTCAGGGGGATCGGTGGATTCTCTCCATTTCTATTTTGTCCTCTGTCTCTAGAATATCAGGGCAATTTTCCTGTAGTAATTCTTTGAAAATGATGTCAAGTCTCTTTTCCTGATCATGACTTTCAGTTATTCCAATAATTTTTAAATTATCTTTCCTAAGTCTGTTTTCCATATAGGTTTTTTAATGAGATATTTCACATTTTCTTCTAATTTTTCATTTTTTTTTGTTTTGAAGTATTGATTCCTGATTTCTGTTAAATTCATTAATCTCCCTGAATTCTGTTCTTTGTCTGAAGGATTTGTTCTCCTCAGAGAGTTTTCTTATCTCTTTTTCCATCTGGCCAGTTTTGCTTTTTAAAGCATTCTTCTCCTCAATAACTTTTTGAACTGTTTTATCCATTTGACCTAAGCTGGTTTTTAGCATGCTATTTTCTTCAGCATTTTTTGGATTTCTTTGACTAAGCTGCTGACTTCATTTTCATGTTTTTCCTGCATCTCTCTCCTTTCTTTTCCCAGTTTTTCTTCCAATTCCCTCATTTGATTTTCAAAATCTTTTTTGAGCTCTGTTATAGCTGAGCCCAATTTCTGTTTTTCTTGGAGTCTTTAGATGCAGGAGCTTGTGCTTCCTCATCTTCAGACTGAATATTTTGATCCTTCTTGGGCTCATTTGCAAAATATTTCTCAATAGTCTTCCTCTTATTTCTCTGTTTGCTCATTTTCCCAGCCTGGTCCTGGTTTTGGGGTGCTTCCTGAGCTTTTGGGACACTCCCACAAGGGTCTCAGTGTGTGAGGCTCTGTCCTTCCTCCTGGTCTGTGAATGATCATATGCGTCCCCCTCTGCCATGGGGCCGAGGTGGGGGGGCCCTGTTGTTCTATGGGGGGGCCTAGACTGTAATCAGGATCTGAATGTAGTCAGAACCCCAGAGTCCTGTCTCTCTCTACTCACCTCCCTAGGCTCAGCGCTCATGTCCTGGGGGCTCCTTCTTACTGGCTTCTGGATCTGGGCTGAGGAGGCCACATGGCTCACTGAGTGCCCTGAAGGGACAGAGCTGGGCAGTCTCTCTTTACTCCCTTCCCTCAGCATAATGGGCTCTGCCTGCTCATGTTTTCTGGACCTGGAATGCAGTGACCATGCTGCTAGCTGTGTACCCTGAGGGCTGGGCTTCACATGCTTGCTCTGGCAGAAGTACCTCCGCTGATCCTCCAAGTTGTGCCCGGTGCTACCTGGGGTATAGGTCTTGAAACTGCCCTGCTGCTGTGAGCCAAGGCTCCCAGCGCCCTGGGGCTGCCTTCCTGAGGCTGAAGTTCCTACGCTCTGGTAGGCTGCCCTTCCAATCCCGTGGAATGGAGCCTTTCTACTCTTTTCCATGTTACCTTGGGCTGGAGAACTGCCTCACTGGATCCCTCTGTGGGTTCTGTCTCTCGAAAATGTTGGGTCCTTAAGTTTTAAGAGAGAGCACCTAAGAGAGGATCCTCTCTTGTCGCCATCTTGGCTCTGCCCTCCTCATATTCTTTCCATATTTTTGTCCTCATAGAGATTTGGTTCCCCCTGTCCCTATATCCTCTGTTTTCCCCTCTCTCACTGGCTATAGTTTTTCTTATGCTACCATCTCAAACCATGTCTCTCCCATTTAATTGGTTATGGAAGGAGAAATGATCCCCATCTTCATTTACAATTTTTTTTCCTTTGCCACCCTTTAACCAGTAGCTATATCTCCTTTTAATTGCAATTAACATTTTAAAATTTTTTAAAAAATGAAATGTTAAAATTTTGCATATAATTAAAATTTTATGATCTTTAAATCATTTTGATTCAATATTTTCTGCATCTTCCAATTCCTCCTAAAATTCCTGGGGAACTTTAATTTTCATATAGTTTTATCTTCCAACTCCCCAACCTCCCATTTCCTCAAACTGTTCCTGTTCTTTTAAGTACTACTTTCATTGTCTTTCAGATGTGGGTATAATTAATTTTTTTTTTTTTTAGGTTTTTGCAGGTAAATGGGGTTAAGTGGCTTGCCCAAGGCCACATAGCTAGGTAATTATTAAATGTCTGAGGCCAGATTTGAGCTCAGGTACTCCTGACTCCAGGGCCGGTGCTCTAGCCACTACGCCACCTAGCAGCCCTGGTATGGTCACTCTTGAACTCACCATTACCCAGAAGTGTTTCCCTTTAAATACATTGCCATTACATTATTTGACCAAAACCTCTTATCCTTTTACCTCTCCTTATAAATTTCTCTTATTCTTGTTCCTCACCCTTAGTGAGACTTTCTTCCTTCCACATCCACCTTTTTACTTGTATATTCTCCTCTGCTCCTAATTCCTTTGCTCCACTTGTTCCGTCTCCCATTTTTCACATATTGTTGAATAAAGCTAGAGAAAATCTTATGCCTCTGCTACCTGTAAATTACAAACTCATGTTATCCAGCTTTAACTGGGTCCTCATTGAAGCAAGGCAGTTTTTTCCCTACATAGAAACTTCCAAATCTTCTCTTCCTGAAGTTTCCTCTCTTTACCCAGCCTTTCTTTTTATTGAAAAAAAAAATGAGGACATCCGACATAGACTCGCTCTTTTCGCAATATACTTTTCATCTCAAAACTCTTTCATACTTTCTCCACTTTCTCTCTTCCTTTTCCCTACTCATTCACTGACAAAGGGATGTCTTCTTTCCAAGGCCAGTTCTTGTACATTTAATCCCATTCTTAGTTGTATTCTCAATAACTTGACTTTTGAATCTGTAACCTTCTATTTGCTTGTTTCTGAACTGCTTCTGTAAAACATGCCAAAATCTAGACCCTGTATAGGAATTCTCTCCCTTCCCCACTTTTCATGCAAACACTGAAAAAATTTTATTTTTACTGGCTGCCCTTCTCCTCACTCCTCAACTCTTTGAAACTAGGCTTCCAGTTCATCACTTAATTGAATCTATTTTCTATTTTTTAATTGTAAATTTTGATGGTCTTAATCCTAAATCCTTTTCAGTCTTAATCTGTTGTGTTTGAAACTGTTGACTACCTTCTCCTTCTGTAAACCATTTAAGTTTTTATGACAGTGTTTTCTTCTGTTTTGCCTCCTACTTCTTTTATCCCTCCTTATTCTCTTTGTCTAGTTCATTACACACATCTTTTCCCCAGATATATCTTTCTCCCCAGGTTCTCTTCAGGGTCCTCCTCTTCTTCTCTATTCCCTCTATTGCCTTTTTTTCTCTGTGCACAAAATACTCTCTAAATTTTTACTGTTGATATCCTATAGTTCAATACTTTATGATATGCTCTACACCCCTTCATCTGGATCTTCTTTCACACAATTTCTAACTATTCACTTTCTTTTTCTACCTCTCCCCGTCTCTTCTTTCAGTAGATGCTTAATAATTATTGATTGATGTCATCTTATATTGTTTAATTTGTGTATGTCTTTTTAACATTAAATTATAATATCTGTGAATACAGGGACTGGTTTTAATACTTGGATAGAAATACATACATATTATTCTTTTCCTACTGGGAATTTCTAATTACTCTCCCAGTGCTGGTAGTAGCAAAAACAAATTGTTGATGTGAAAAAGCAGCCATGAAATTGTCTATCCTATTTTATCCTTTAGGAACTCCTTGCCAAGGAGAGATGAAGAAGAAAAATAACAGTATTTCGAATGTGGGAGATGAGGAGCATGAAGAACTTGAAGGTATATTGTTTTTAATTTTTTATTGCGATTTCTATTTTGTTTCCTACTTAGCAGCTAAACCTCTTACAAAAAATCAAGATAAACTTGCTTATGTGATGCTGCTGTCCACAAAACTGCCTTCTTTTTATATTACTTTTTATTTAGATATGAAATAAATATGTAATTTGAGATCTCATTAGTATTCTTATTATTAGGTGAAGAAAATAGAGTGTGTCCTTATTCTATTGTCATTCCATTTGAAGAAGCTGATAGATGCCCAATATGTCTTTCGTACATGTTTGAGAAAGAAGTTGGTTTTCCTGAAAACTGTAATCATATCTTCTGCATTACCTGCATTCTTAAATGGGCAGAGGTAAGTCTGAGAATAAAGCTAAAATACTGAATGATCTAATAATCATAGTTATAAATTACACAATTATTTTCTTGTTATTGGTTTATTTTAAAAGGTCATTTTATTTTTTTAATACTTTTGATGTAGCTCTGTTTATAAAAATAAACTATGTACTGTAATAAGTTTCTCAGTGTTGGTCAGATATTTTCCTACATTCACAAAAGTGGGGATATTGCCTTTAGAGTTGTATATATTTTTCTTATATTTTTCATTGTTTGAATATAATTTTTGAAATGACAGTATTTACTTATTTCCTCCAAAATTTCTTTTGCTCCCAAAAACTTTTTATGTTTTTTGATTAACTGTGTAAATCTTCAATAAACTTCAGTGGACTGCTGGTGAAAGTACAGTAAAATTATCTTCAGTGTTCTCAACTATCAATGAAGAATCTTTTTTAAAAGCATATAAAGTAGAAAGTTGATTTAAAAATAAAACAAAACAATTTTCAAAATAATTTCCATTTTATTATTTTATTAATTGCAACAGAAAATTTTTAATAGAAATGTTTTTTTAGCTATTTTACAAATGAGAAAACTGAGGTTTAGTTAGTTGAATGTTTTCTAAGTGCACATCATTTAGAAAATAGAATTGTTTCAGGGTCTTTTGCTTTCTATTTTCATTATTCTGCCATCAGAAAAACATTCATGGTGCAGTTAGGTGGTGCAGTGGGTAGAGCACCGGCCCTGGAGTCAGGAGTACCTGAGTTCAAATATGGCCTCAGACACTTAATAATTACCTAGCTGTGTGGCCTTGGGCAAACCACTTAACCCCATTTGCCTTGCAAAAAAAAAAGTAGTTAAAAAATAAAAAAATAATAATAAAAAAAGAAAAGCATTCGTTAAGTACTTAGTATATACTAGCTATAGGCTTTGGGGATACATGCAGATGAAGAAAAATCAATCCCTGTCCTTGGGATACAAGATAAATTCAGAGGAGATGAAAGACAACCTCAATGGAGGGATGCTTTTAGTTAGAGGAATCAGGAAAGGTTATGTAGTTGTGGTATTTGGACTGAATCTTAAGGGAAATACTGGGGTTGAAGTTTGGGAGAGATGATAATACCAGATGTGGTGAATAGCCAGTGCAAATGCAGGTAGATGAGATTGATGTAGAGTCATTTTTGAAGATTCACAAGTGTCCAGAATGTCCAGAAAGATTCCAAGTGGCAAGTAGTAGAATGTAAGAAGATAGGAAAAGTAGCAAGAAGTTAGATTGTAAAGAGCCTAAAGGGCAAACAAAGAGCTTTAGATTCTAGAGGTTCACTAGAGTTTATTGAATGGGGGCAGCATGACCTATGCTTTAGAAAAAATCATTTTGAGTAGAGGATAGATTGGAGTCAAGGATATGAATTAAGACTATTAATAGGGGCGGCTAGGTGGCGTAATGGATAAAGCACAGGCCTTGGAGTCAGGAGTACCTGGGTTCCAATCCGGTCTCAGACACTTAATAATTACCTAGCTGTGTGGCCTTGGGCAAGCCACTTAACCCCATTTGCCTTGCAAAAACCTTAAAAAAAAAGACTATTAATAAATGATTGGTGATGTGAGAATGAGGCTATGTAAGACAAAGAAGGTTATATTTAAGAAATGCTATAGAGAAAAAAATACAAGATTTGCTGTTGATTATATCTATAAGAAAAAATAGGAAACATGAGCTTGGTAATTTGATGTATGATAAGTGTTTTTAATGATAATAAGAAAGTTCAGAAAAGGATTGGGTTTTAGAGAAAAGATAAAAAGAGTTCTGTTTTGACCTTGGTAAATTTGAGGTACCATATAGACTTTCCATCTGGAAATGTTGAAAGGCAGCTGATGCATGATTAGAGCTTAGGAGAGAACCTAGGTTGGACATATAAATCTGGGTTTCATCTGCATGGAAGAGATGAAGAGAGTAAATCAGACCGGGCTAATTTAGAACTTCAAAAGTAGCTTATATAAGAAAAGCATGGATAAATTATGGATTGTATTGAACAAGCCAAGCTAACATTGGAGTGATTTGAAGTAGGGTAACAGTGGTATGCGTTTTCAAATATTTATTTTTATTTTGAAATATGTTTTTAATTTACATGAGCAGATGCAATGGGATATATACTATATATAAAGTAACAGGAATGTTGTAGGATGATCAGCTGTGAATGACTTACCTTTTCTCAGCAATACTGTGGCCCAAGAAAACTCTGAAGGATTTATGATAAAGAATACTCTGCATCCCAAAGAGCTGATGGTGTCTGAACACAGATAGAAGCATACTTCTGTTGCCCCCCCCCCCCCAACCTTACTTTATTGTTCTTGAGGTTTCTCTTTTTGGGCATGGGTTAGGGTTATGTTTACTTTAACAATTATTGTTGTACTGTTTTTCAGGATTACACATTTTTAACCTATATCAAATAACTTTCTTTCTCAGTGAGAGGGAATGGAGTGAGAGGAAGGAGGAGAATTCAGAACTTAGGATTTTAAAAGTAAATATTGAAACTTGTTTTTGCATGTAACTGGGAGAAAAATAAAATACAGCCAACACAAAAAAAAGAAATACTTTTTTTTTTTGTACTTTTTCCTTTCAGGAGTAAAGGTTCTAAACTATTAAGACTATCTGAATACAGACCTTGTCTTTTCCCCAAATTTGGATTCTCTAAAATCCTCTAAACCTGGGCTGTCTATATTGGTGTTAATTTTCAGTATTAAAACTACATACTTTTTCTTTTCAAAGAGCTCATTTTGGCATATGCTTGATGTTTAAAAGTGGCACATATTTTTATCTGTATAGTATGTAACATTTAATGAAAAAGATTTGTGTGATAAAATCTAAATTACCTGTAGTGATTGATTTGTCTTTTTTTTATATGGACTTTGTGTCTGTATCAGAAAAAAAAGGTGATTATTGAGTTATTTTTTACCAAAGCTAGTTAAAATAGTAATACTTATGAAGGTATTGAGATGTGAACTATCTTCATAGTGAAAATAATAAAGATCACCATTAAAAATAGGCTTAAAATTGACTTATGAAACTAAAGCAATAAACTTGAGTGATAGTCATTTTCTACCAGTAATCAACATGTGTTAATTTTTACCAAAAGTATTTTTAAAATTCTGACTAATTTAATTTTAAATTGAAATTAAAATGTATACTGAAAAGGCAAAAAACCTTTTAAAATAGTTATTTTCTGTAGATATTCTCCATAGGAAAAAAAATGAGCTTAAAAGAACTTTTTGATAGATATCTATCTAGGTGATGCAATGGAAAGAACATTAGGCCTCAAGTTGTGAAGACTTGTTTTCAAATTTAGTCTCAGACAGTTAATAGCTGGGTCACCATGGGCAAGTCACTTAGCCTCTCTTCACCTCTTTTTACTCAAGTCTAAATTGGGATTAATAACACCTTGAAGAGTTATAAGGATTGAATGGGAAAAAGTAAAGTGCTTATTACCTCCTTCTCTCTCTTGCTAGTGGGATCTTCCACATTCTTAATAGTACTGTCAACCTATTGCTTAGAGTGATTTTCTTCAATTTGGCTAAATAATTTATAGAGGAGTTTCTGTAAATAATATAACTTTATTCCAGTCCATGGATATGTTTCTATGTTTTGGGTTTTTTTATCTATTTGTAAATTTTTCTAGGAAGACTATTTGGCTGATATTTAAAAAAAAAATTCTGTTAGATGTTTGAATGATTCCTTTGAAAAATTTTTTTTATTACCCCTTAAACAGTTATAGGGAACCCCCTATCTATGAGTTGTATTGGTTTTGGCATTGCCAAGGCAAACACAGGTGGGACTTGAAAGTCCAGGAACTTTTTAGGGATGAACTTCTTAATTAAAAGTTTGACCAAATACAGTTCGTGAATGATGTTATACATATCCAAATGACCCTTGGCAGAAAAACAGTTCCCCACCTCTGCCTTAAAAGTATATGTGTAAGTTTTTCTAAAATTACAGTTCTTTTATTTTTAAAAATCTGATCTTTATTCACCTTGTAAAAATAACATTATGCCATCAAGACCCAGATCAGGAATTGTAGAAATATTTTGCTTCCTTGAACAAGATCCCTGCATTTGCCTTGGGCTTCAACTTTATATTTCAAATCCTAGATTGCAGCAGCTTCTTTGTTTACCTTAACTTTCTGATTATTACCTAGAATGGGGTGTAATGGAGTCTTGTTAACTACCTTTTTGTTTTCCTTGGGAGACTTCTTTTGATATCTTGGTTGGATATGGAAAGAGAAGCTCAAACTTTCCCTTCCAATGCTTTTTAATAATTTTGTAAAGAAGTTATCTCTACAGAGTAGTTGTCAATATGAGATTTAGTGTGGAAAAGAAGTAATATTAATGTAAATAATTTCAGTATTTGTATAAAATTTTAACATTTTTTTTGAATGAGATGGTTTTACTTGGCACTATCTCATAGGAAAACATTGCAGAATGAATAGGTTAATCAAACTTTTTAACTTGACATGAATACTCTTTTGCTTATGAAAAAATATTTTGTAAGTGTTCACAAATCAAATAAGAATTCCAGCTTTTGATGTATTATGAAAATTATAAATATCTACAAAATTATAATTTTTTATACTTTATGATATTCTTTATTTCTTAAATATTTTACTTAACAGAAATACAAAATAGACAACACTATGGACAACTAATACTCATGTCTTTTATTTTTTTTCAATTTACATGTAAACATGGTTTTCAACATTCATTTTTGTAAGGAGTTACACATTTTTCTCCTTTCCCCCTCCCCAAGACAACAAACAGTCCAATATAGTTTATGCATGTACAATCATATTAAACATTTCCATATTAGTCATATTGTGAAAGAAGAATCAGAACAAATGGGGGGGGAACACAAAAAAGGAAAAAACCTAATTTTTAAAAAGTGAAATTAGTATGGTCTGTATTCAGATACCATAATTTTTTTTCTGGATGTGGACAGCATTTTCCATCTCTTATCTTTTGAAATTTTATTTGATCACTGTATTGCTGAGAAGAGTTAAATCAGTAATAGTTGATCATCACACATTGTTGCTGTTAATGTCCTCCTGGTTCTTCTCACTTCACTCAGCATCATTCAAGTCTGTCTAGGTTTTTCTGAAATCCTCCTGCTCATGGTTTCTTTTAGAGCAGTAGTATTTCATTATATTAATGTACCACAACTTTATATGTTATAGACAAACCTATATCACACTCATCCAACAATGCATTCAGTGTCTGTAGTGAAGAGTAGACACATCCTTTGAAATTCCTGCTAAGGAAACATGAGAGGAAAATCCATGTTCTTAGGCTTACTGGTTGTAATGTCATTATAGTCTGTCTGTAAATCAGAGGAAATATTTTCTCTGAACACTGGTTGGTTCTTACCACTGTTCTATTCTTCACTGAAACGTAGCTTTTTACAAGTATTTTCTATTTACAATCACCTTAAAAGGCATTTAGAAAATTTTGTCTCTTAATGAGGATACAAATGCCAAAGCTCAACAAACTATCTCTGACTATAGAGACCAGACCAGACATTTATTCTGTCAACTAAATATAATGTTGTCTAATCAGAATAGAATTTAGAAGAATACAGCTTAATTTAAGAATTTTTTAAAAAAGGTTTTAAGGAATATTTTTAAATGTCTTTTGTCTTATGTATCCTCATAATTTTTCCTGGTATCTTTCTCCCTCCCTTTTCTCAGAGAGTTATCCCTTAAAACTGATTGTAAAAATTAACACAACTGATGAATACATTGAAAAATATCCAAAAATATGCAGTCTATATGGTTATTTTCAAAGCATTTAAACATTTACCTCTTCCTTTGGTGAGATACGTTCCTACCAAAAATAGAAATTAATTTTCTTTCCTAAAATCTTTGTAGAATTACTAGTAAATGGGAATATTACATTTTAAATGTTCTTTCTGTGTCAATGTGATAGTGATATGCTTGTAATAGTTCTATAGTTCTGTTGTTGATTCTCTAGTATTCCTTAAGTCAACAATCATATAATCTGCAAAAAAGGTAAGAGTTCTGTTTTTCTCTAATAGATGGTGGTTCTTGGTTTTTAGGAAGGTATAATCTGTTGATATAGTGACATGAATTTTTGTTGTTTTTCTTATTAATATTGTCAGTTATAGTTTTCCTAATATTGAACTATGTCTGTATGTCTGTTATAAATCCAGCCTGATCATAGTGTTTGATCTTTGTAATATATTGCTGTAATTTTCTTGCTAGTGATATTTTACTTATATTTCTTTCTGCAATATTATTAGGGAAATCATTCTATACTTTTTGTTTTGACTTTACATGGTTTTGTTTCATGGAAAAGCATCCATTTTTACTTATATTTTCAAAGAGCAATGGAAATAATTTTTATTTAAATATTCGGCTGAATTCTCTTGTAAATCCATTTGATCCTTTTCTGCCTCCCACCATCCATTTTAGTGTTCCCTTATGATTTTTTCAGTTTGTTTTTTTTATGTATCTTTTTTTAGCACAGAGGCTTTTTTCAGTTTCAAATAATGTGCCTCCAAGTGCCTCTTTCCCCACTCAGTATGAGAAGGCAAGAAAAAGAAAAATCTATTAAAAATATGTATAGTTATATGAAATCATTAGCTTTTCATCTTTTCCCTCCAGAAAAGAAAAATAAAGTTAAAAAATATGCTTCAGCTTGCAATCTGAGTAGAAGTAGGTAGCATGTTTCATCACAAATCCTTTAGAATTGTAGCAGCTCTTTGTGTTTGTTGATTGAAGTTTCACTGACTTTCAAAGCTGATTGCCTTATTGTTGTTATATATGAATTATTCTTCTGTTTTCTCTTATTCCACTTATATTATTTAATATAAGTTTTACTAAGTTTTTCTGTAACCACTCCCTGTATCACTTTGTATAATCATATCAGATTTGTAAACTACAACTTACTCAGCCATTCAGTTCACTGTGAAAAAAGGGTGCTTATAAATGATTTTGTAATTTTGTGTTCAATCTGATGGATGTGAGATGGTACCTAAAGAGAGGTTTTAATTTGTATTTCTTTGATATGACTCTTGATAGCTTAGATGTTTTCCTATGAACTCCTTCTGTTTATATTCTTCAATCATTTCATCATCTGGAGAATGGCCTTGATTCTTAATAATTTGGAAATTTTTCATATATTTTTGAAATGATAACTTTATCAGAGAAATTAGTCTCAAGAATTCTCCTTCCCGGGGCAGCTAGGCTGTGCAGTGGATAGAGCACTGGCCCTGGAGTCAGGAGTACCTGAGTTCAAATCCGGCCTCAGACACTTTATAATTACCTAGCTTTGTGGCCTTGGGCAAGCCACTTAACCCCATTTACCTTGCAAAAAACCAAAAACAAAAAAGAATTCTCCTTCCCTCCCTCATCTCTTTCCCACTCTGTTTCTGTCTTTTCTTCTGATTTTAGCTGCATTTAGTTTTGTTTGCGTAGAATCTTTGACTTTTTATAAACCAAATTATCTATTTTACCTTCCTTTTATTACTGTCTTGTTTTTACATGAACTCTTGCCTTTTCTGTGGATCTGACAGGTAAATTTTTCCCTACTTCAGAAATTTGTTTATAGGAGGAATTTGGTAGAACTTGAGGAATTTGGTAGAATTTTTTCTTTACCTATTTACTTCAAATGGTTAATGTATTATTGCAGTTAATTATTTTTAAAATTTTGATAGAATTTGCTTGTAAACTCATCTAGGCTTGGTGATTTTTTTTTCTCATAGGGTGGTTGTGTGTTCAATTTCTTTTTCTAAGATAAGATTATTTAAGTATTATATTTTCTTGTCTGTTAATCTAGTCAGTTTGTCTTTTTGTTAATATCCATTTCATTTAGATCATCAGTTTTATTGGAATATATTTGGGTAATATAGCTCCTAAAATTTTCTTTAATTTTATCTTTTTTGGTGGTCCATTTACCCTTTCCATTTTTGATATTCATAATTTTATTATTTTAATCAAATTAGACAATAGTTTATTTATGTTTTACTCATACCTACATTCAAGTTTTATCAATTTTTTTTAACTTTCAATTTTATGACTCTTCCTTTTGATTTGCAGGATTTCTATTTTGTTATTTAATTGGAGATTTTTAATTTTTCTAGCTTTTTTCTTAATTGCCCAAGTTATCTGCTCTTAATCTTTTATTTATGTAAGCATTTAGAGATGTAAATTTTCCTTTATGTTAAAATTTTGGCATATTATTTTATTGTTGTCATTATCTTTAATGAAATTTTTCATTTTTTTATGATTTATTCTTTTACCTACTTGTTTTTAGGATTAGTTCATTTAATTTCAATTAATTTTTAATCTTTGTTCAAAGGTCCTTCATTAAAGAATTTTTATCTAATTTTTATTTCATGCTTGGGAATAAATATATTTACTATTTTTCCTTTTCTTTATATTTCTCTCCATTCTTATTTCTCTTGCTTTTCCTTTTTTTAGTCTTCTCAGAAGTCTGTTATCCTTCTGAATACTGTCTCCTTTGATGTATCCCACTTCTTATTTTTCCTCTCTTTGTTTTTGCTTTTAACTCCTTTCCCCACTATTTCCCTAGTGGGTCAGATAATTTCTATACTTGATTGTGTTGATGTATTTATTCTTCCCTCTTTTAAAAAAAAAATATGTGAGTCTAATTCAGGTATGTTTCATGTAAATAGCTTCTTATTGGATTTCTCATTCATTTTCTGTCCTCTTCAATTTTATATCTAAATCAGTTATCCCTCTCTTTTTCCCCTAACTCTTCCCAAGTTTGTTTTCTTTCTTTCTCCCAATCTAACCTTCCTCTGATTACTTCTTTTACCTGAATTCCTTTTCTTCTTATTCCCTGTTGATAAGATTCAATTTTCTACTCTACTCTCTCTCTGTATGTGTGTGTGTGTGTGTGTGTATATATATATATATTTACTACTCCTTTCATTTTCCAGTTCTGCTGAGTGAAATTCAAATGTCACCTTCTCCCTTCCCCCCATCCTTATTGTATAGATTTCTGTCTGTACTTCTCATTCACATGAAATAATTTTTCATATTTTCATCTTTGTTTATCCATTTTCCTTCCTCTCTTTCCAATCCTTCCTAATTTTTTTTTGAGATCATCAAAACAACTATCACTCTCAGGCCATAACTAGACACCCTCTCTGACCCTGATGATGATCGCATTCTGTGGAGTTTCATGTATTCTCTCCCCATACAGGAATGTACATAGTTTAAACTTGTTTAGTTCCTTATGATTGCTCATTCATATTTACTGTTTTTTTCCTTCTTTTGTTTTTGTATTTACTTGTCAAATTTTCTATTCCTCTCTGATCTTTTCATCAGGAAATCTTGGAAATCCTGTATTTTGTTAAAGAGACATCCCTGAAGGAACTTTTACTTATACTTCTAAGTCTAGATCTTTTGCTTCTACAACAGAGATTTCAAACTAGTGTCCAGAGGCCAAGTTAACCCCAAACTCCAAAGTGTGTCCCCAACCAGGTAAAACTGTATTCCTCAACATGTGCCCCTTAGCAATTTTTTTTTGAACTTTTTGTCACTGTTTTCAAATATAACTGGTTCTTAATGTAAGTGGGTTATTCTGCATACCTCCCCCTCCCCTTGTGGGATTCTGCCTCTTCCATTACTATGCAGCTGGCATGGTTTCAGTACTTGGGTCTCCTGCAGCCAAAGTGTCTTCAATTCCTATAGCAGAGGAACCTTGGTGAGGGACTGCACTGGCTCTTCTTCTGTTGCCATCTGCCAGGAACCAGAGTCCGAGCCCATGCATGGTCCTGCCACCTATCTGTCCAGGAGCTGCTAAATCTTGTGTGATCTCTACTGTGACTTTTTTACCTTTGAATTCTTTCTTTTTAGTTTCTTTTAATTTTTTTCTTTGACTTAGGGACTCTAGATTTTGGCTATAATTCTGGGAGTTTTCATTTTGGCGTTTCTTTCAAGAGGTCACTGGTAGATTCTTTCAATTTCTACTTTGCTTTCTGATTCTAAGATTTTTGGAGTTTTCTCTTTGATTTCTTCAAATATCTCTCAAACTTTTTTTGGACATTTGTTTTATTTGTATTTATTCATTTAGTTTATTCTTCACTTCCTGGTTCCTTCAATGTCTCATTAAGACATTAGCTTCCATTTGGCCAGTTCTACTTTTCAAGGAATTATTTTCTTGAGTAAAGATTTATAACTTTTTTAAGCTCTTAAATGACTTTTCATATATTCCTTCCCTGTGTCCCCCTTCTTTTCCTACTTTTTCCTTTACTATCTCATCTGATTTTTATTCTTTTTTTAACCTTTTTTTACTCCTTTTTTTTAACTCTTCTATAAATTCTTGTTGGACTTGTGTATAAGTTTGCATTTATTTTCTTCTTGTTTGTGTTTTGAACTTTCCTTTACCACAGTATAATTATTCCTTCCACATTGTGGGGGATTGGGGAGTGATGCCTCCATGATCTGGAAAATCTCTTTATATCAGAGAAGTCTGAATTTTTTCTTTTTCTATTAAGGGTGTTTACAGTGCCTTAATTTTGAAATTTTAGTTAAATATTTGATCCTAGGCTATCTTTAATAGGTCAGTGTTAAGCAGACTTCTGCAAAACTCCAAAATTTTCCATTTCCACTAATTTCTTTTTTGTTGACCTGATTTATCCTATTCATGATGAGGAAAGTTGTATTGTAGAGGAATATATGTAGCTTTTTATGATGGGATTTGTTTTTATTTGCTAATTCTTCCAGGTTAATTCTTAACTTTAGATGTACCCTGTTGACATCTGCTAGGATAGCTAACTTGAGTTTCTTTCCTCTTTTGTTTTGCTGCCCTTTCACAACTCAGTCTAGGGGCCTTCAAGCTTTCAGTGCTCCCAAAGTCATGTCATACATGGTGAAATGTTTTCCCCGTCCTCCTGGGATGAACTCTGTAATTTCCTGATCCATATTTGGGTCTATGGACTTGTACTTTTTATTAATTTTCAATAGGTCGCTGCTGGAATTCTCCAGGGTTATCCTACTGAGAGAGTATATAATTCAGAGTTACTGATTTCAGACTTCCCTTTCACCTGTGAAAGTTAAATAACTGCTCATTGCTTCAGGTTACTTTAAGACTTTCTAAAGTACACTTGGTTGCTAGTTTCCATTGATGGAGAGAGTTTTTAGACTAGAATTTTGCTATATCTATGATTTTATAGGTCTCAACCAAAAGGGTTGGATTTTTAAAAAAATAAAAAAGATATCAGCAAATTAAGTAGGAGAAATATATACATATATGCATATGTATATGTGTATGTGTGAGAATTTGTTTTTTATGTTTTATCTTAGTAGAGTTTTAGAGCCTGGAATGTACATTCTTAGCCTAGCATCATTTTACCAATGAGGAAACTAAGACCCTAAAAGTGATTTGCCCAAAGTCATAGTTGTGATACTTAAGTTCATTGATCCATGATTCCAGTTCACAGTGTGGAAACTTAACTTTAGCTGTTATTTAAAAAATAATGGGTGGTGTCAAACTTGTGGTATTATAAGTTATAGTAGGTTCTCTGTGGAGGAAACTCCCTTAGGTTACTTTATTGTAATTTAAAATCTTAAAAGAGTTGCTTGGGACACTGTGTTAATGGATTTGTATGTATCAAAAGTGACTATAAAGTGTGCCACATGTTACCACATCATTTGCAGAAAATGAACTGCTGTTTCATTTCCAATTTTTGTGGAAAACTTACTATATAAAAGATGTAAAAAAATGTAAAAATTTTAATCTGCTCACAATTCTGTTTCAGACGTTGCCTTCATGTCCAATTGATCGAAAACCTTTTCAGGCAGTATATAAATTCAGTGCATTGGAAGGTTATGTTAAGGTAAGTCTGAGAATATGTGTGTGTGTGTGTGTGTGTGTGTGTGTGTGTGTGTGTGTGTGTGTGTGAGAGAGAGAGAGAGAGAGAGAGAGAGAGAGAGAGAGATTTTGCAAACAGAATTTTCTTCTTATCATTTATATGGTACCTAGGCTCAGTGAATAGAGAGCACTGGGCTTGGAGTCAGGAGGCCTGGAGTTCGAATCCAGCCTCAGACACTTGACTCTTACCAGTCACTTAACCCTGCTTACCTTGCATCCAGAGCCATCTCCAGTCACCCCAATTCATACCTGACTGCTGGACCCAGATGGCTTCGGAGGAGAAAGTACAGCTAGTGATTTAGCACAGCTTCCCCTCACTGAAATCCTATTCATGTATCTGTCATGGCATCACCTTCCTGATGTTGTGATCTTCTTCGGGAAAGGTGGACAAATATGATTATGATTATGATAATTATTATCACCCTCAAGAGCAGTAGATATTGTTACTATTCTCATTTTACAGATGATGAAACTAATTTGAGACAGCAAGAAGTTTTATTTATGAGGCTTCAATTCAAGATTTCCTGACTTCAGATCCAGCATTATATTCTTTTCTTTCACCTAGTTTTCTCATAAGGAGATTCATTTTATTTTTAAGAGTTTAATACATTTAATTAACATAGTGTTACTTTAGTAAACTTTAGCTAGAGTGAATACAGTAGAAGCAGGCTAGAAGATATTATTGTCATTTTTCCCCCTCTGCTGCTAAGAGTGGCTATGACGCAGTAACTGGGCCTGCATTTCTCCCTAGTAACAATGTCATAAATAGTATTTTGATTTCTTGGCTATTCACAAAACAACAACAACAACAACAACAACAAAAACAATGTAAATTGTTATCACATTTCATTCAGTACATTATAACATTAAGGTTCTCCAATATTCCAGGCATTTTGGTAGTAGGAAGGGATAACTTATAAAATTTAAGTAACAGTCAGTAAACATTTCATCATATACTGTGTGCCAAACTCTGAGCTTCTGTTCTCTTGGATTATGATGATGTTTGTCCTTCATTCTTGAAGAAGACCATGACATCAGGGAGGTAATACCATGACAAGCAGATGAATTGGATTTGAGTGAGGGGTTGCTGTGTTAAGTCACCAGCCTCACTTTCTCCTCTAGAACCATCTGAGTCCAGTGATCAGATCTTAATCAAGACAATTGGAGATAACCCTATATACAAAGCAATCGGGGTTAAGTGACTTGCCCAAGGTCACACAGCTAGTAAATGTCAGGCTGGATTTGAAGTCCCATCTGCCTGATTCCAAGGCAAGTGCTCTATCCCTGTGCCACCTTGTTGCCCCTCTTGTATTATAGAATTAGACTGAAATAACCATAATATATAATAAGAAATAATCATAATAATAATGATAATAATAGTATTTATAATAGTATCCATTTTGTGCCAGGTACTGTGCTAGATGGCAATATTCAATAAATGAACCTTTTCATGTTTAGACCAGTTCTTAACTAGACCATATTATGCAAATTTCTATTTGACAGTTCTTTCTCTAAAGCTGGGTAACATCTTACTTCGTGGACTCAAGCCTTTGTAGGTTTTTCTAAATCAATCAGCTTATCATTTCTTATCTCACAATAGTATTCCATTAAAATTTTATTCCAAAGTTTGCTTTGTCATTTCCCAATTGAAGAGTATCATTTTAGCCAATCTGAAGGTATAAGATAATACTTCAAAGTTGTTTCATTTGCATTTTTCTAATTAATAATGATATAGAACATTTTCCATTTAATTATATATATATATATATATACATATATATGTGTATATATGTATATATATTTTTGATTTCTTCATCGAAACATTCCCTATTCATATCCCTTAACCATTCAGTTGGAGTAGTCTTATAATTTTGATATTCTTAGAAATTTGATAAAGTTCTTCAGAAATAAGATATTTATTTGAGAGATTATCTATTTAAGTTTTTTCACCTAATTTTCTGCTCTTGGCTACTTAGTATTTATACATACATACATATATATATATATATATATATATAATTTTTAAATTTAAAATAATTGAAATTATCCATTTTGTACTTCAGCAATGCTTTCTCTTGTTTCTTCATATATTATTTTTCTTTATATTTAGATTCTATATCTATTTTGATCTTATCTTGGTATATAGTTTTAATTTATTAGTGTATGTCCAATTCTTGACAGTTTTCCAGGTTTCCCACCAAGTTTTTTTCCAAGCAATGAATTCTTACCTCCAAAACTTAAAAACTTTATATTTCTCATTTACTATTCATTACATTTACTATTGTGTAATGTATGTCTACTCCATTTCATTAATCTGCCTTTCTGTTTCTTAATCTAGTACCAGATTGTCTTGATATTTACTTATAATTTAATTAAAATTCTAGTATTGCTGAATTTCTTTCCTTTACATTCCCCTTAGTTTCATTAAAATTCTCAACCTTTTGTTCTTCCAAATGAATTTTGTTATTATTTCTTCTAATGCAGTAAGATAACTTTTTATTAAATGTTAGATTTTTTTATTATGTTGGCTTTGCTTAGCCATGAACATTATTTAACTATGACTTTATTTGTATAAAGAATGTTTTTTGTTATATTCATGAAATTCCTGTGTTTTGGTAGGTATCCTCTCAGATATTTTATGTGTCTAGACATTTTAAATGGTCTGAAACAATATTGGTGAAATAATTGAATAATATTTATGAAACACAGTATAATTTTTCCCTGTTTTTTTTTTCTTTTAATGAAATCTATTTTGGCTTTAACTTTGTGTGGGATCCTGGTTACTACCATAGCTTTTTTTACATGAATAAATTTTGCTCCTTTATTATTCCTTCATGTATCTCTCATTTGTTTCCTGAAAGCAATATATTGTTGAATTCAAATTTTTAATCCATTCTACTGTCAATTTCCATTTTATGGCTAAATTCCTCCCATTCCCATTCACAACTATAATTATTTATTATGTATTTCCTTCCAATCTACTTTTTCCTCACTTACTCTTCTATCCCTATTATTCTACCTCTCATCACTGGTCTAATTTACTTCTACCTGCTCTCTTGTTTTCCCACCTCTCTAAGAATCTTTCTACCCTCCTTAACCTGTCTGTTTGCTCTCTTATTCTTTGTAAATTTAGAAAACTTTTATATACTTCTAGATATATATGTTGTTTCTTCTTTAAAACATTTTTGTTGAGAGGATTCCAGCACTACCCATACTCTCCCTCCTACCCCCCATTTTTTCTGAACTAGTTCCTTTCATGCCTTATTTGTATGAGATAATTGCTCCTTTTTATCTCTTATGCAGTTTTATTTTTTTAGAGTCACCCCATCATATACCCAAACCTTTCTTTCTGAACTGCCCAAGTGATGATGGTTTAAGAGTACTAATAGCATTTTCACATCTAAGATGTAATAGTTTGATCTTATTGAATCTCTTATACTTGGAATTTAATGTTTACCTTATATTCCTGGGTCTTATTTTTCAAATTTCATTAAGTTCTTCTCTTTGTAATAATATTTATGTACTTTTTCATATTTTTTCTAAATATGTTTTTCTCAAGTTTTTCCTCAATATATCTTAATTGATTTTTAAAGTTCTTTTTTCAAGTTCTTTCAAAAACTCTTTTGGGCTTGTGACCATTTGACATTTCTCATTGTAAAGGAGTGACTTTTTTAAACTTATGTACTTTCCTGTAAATATGAACCCAGATCTTCTCAATTTCCCATAATGAGTTCTTTCTCCTTTGCTTACTCATTTTTATTTTTTGTTTTGTTTTATTATTATAATTATATTTTAGTCCTGAACTAGGGGTAATGATGCCTGGCCTCAGGTCCTTCTTGCTGTTATTTTTTTGCACTCTGTCTTGGGGCTTAATCCTGAGCACTCCTCTCCATCCCTAAACCAGGGCAAAGACCCCCCACACCACAGTGTCCCTTATATGCTCTTAATCTCCATGGTCCCTCAGATAGCTCTAAACTTCAGCTGTTCTTGGCCCTGGAACTGAAACCAGTGACTCTGCTTGCCTTTTAAGTGCCCACAGTTCAACAGGGTCCTTGCTCCTCTACTGCCATACTCACCAGGCATGTGCTAGCTCCATCTCCTTCATAGCAGCAGGCTTGGGATTCTCTGGTCAGCACAGTTGTGCTTGGCATTCTTTGACAGTGAAAAATCCTTCATACTTCTCCTACTCAGCTGTCAAGACTCCCACACTGCCCTTGAGGTGAAAGTTCCTTAGACTTTAGCTACCTCCCAAGCCAATTGTCCCCCAGAACTCTGTTGATTCTACAGTCAATCTGTAGGTATTATTGTTTCACTCAGGCCAAACTTCCACCCATGGTGGTCTAGCTTTCTTGGGGTCTTCTCTGGTTATTTTAGGAGGATAACTACCCAGATGTATTCTGTTTTTTTCTGCTCTATGTTCACTTGAGAAAATGTTCTTTTTTTTGTGAAGGAAATTTGGAGAGCCTGAAGTTTTCTTATCTGCTCTGTCTTTCTATTTCTCTTGATCTGGGCTGGAAAAATGTCTCTTTGATTTTTTTTTTTCCCATGGATTTTTCTAATCTGTTATATCTTCTAAATTTTTTTAGAATAATTGTGAGGGTCAGGGGATGGAGAGGACCTAGTTGTACTTTGCCATCTATCTGCTACAGCCAAATATTGTTACAAAGAAATAACCATTGTGGATATCTCCAAATGAAGAATTGGATATAAGGTTATAGAATACTTCTGTACTTATGTCCCTTCTTTAGTAATCCTTTCCTATTCCATTTTCCCTTCTCTTTACTAAGACTACAATCTTTAGTTCTTAGACTTTATTTTTCTTCTTAATATCTCTACTTCTTTTTTGATCTATCCTGTGAAGTTGAAGTTTGTTTTCCTTAAAACATTATCTTTGGGGGTGGCTAGGTGGCACAATGGATAAAGCACTGGCCCTGGAGTCAGGAGTACCTGGGTTCAAATCCGGTCTCAGACACTTAATAATAACCTAGCTGTGTGGCCTTGGGCAAGCCACTTAACCCCATTTGCCTTGCAAAAAAAAAAAAACCAACCTAAAAAAACCCCATTATCTTTGTCTATCCTATTGACTATAACTTTCCCAGTCTACATTTCCTTTCTTTTGTCCTTAATAATAAAGATGTCTAACAGTAGACCTGGCTTTCTAAGAGGTGGTGTGTGCTCCCTTTTACATCTTTAGTTTTGAATCTTTGACAACTTGTCAGCTTTATTGAAGTGAGGATTTCTTTTGTGTATGGGTTGGACAAGATGGCCACTGAGGTCTCTTCCTTTTCTCTTTATACTTCTAAAACATCCTCTGTAGGTACTTGTAAAAGCCAATATAGAACTGAGGAAAGGTAAATAAGAGCTGGAAATATGATTTTGGAAATAGCTGCAAAAAATTGTTAGTTGAAATTATGTGAATGATTGAGATTTCTCAAGGAAATTGGTCAAACATTTATTAAATGTTCTCTGTGAGACAGAATGCTAAGTACTGGTAATAACTCTTCAAAAAAGAAAGTTTTTGTCCTTAAGTAGCTTAGTATTCAATGGGGTTGAAGTATTATGATAAAGAGATGTATCTTAAAGATAATAAATGGAAGGCAGTCTTGGAGGGGAAAGCTCTAGAAACTGGCAGGGGAGGGGGGGGGGTGGAATAGACCTAATGCAGGTCTTGTGAATCTTGAGGGTAGTCAGATTCTAAGAGATAAGGAGAGAGAAAATATCAGTTACATCTACTGAGGGTAGAACTTTAGGGAAGACTCAGATTGATGGATCAAGTTATAAGTAAAAAAGTAAGCAGAAGAGACAGAAACAATTAGCATGTATTTTTTAAATAGAAAAAAAGAAGCATCTGTTTTTAGTGTATTTTGAATTAATTCTCTTTAAAATTAAAAGAATAATTTCATTATATTTGAAAAAGTAATGATAGCGTATCATCTGACTACTAGAAACTTTAATATGCTTTACTAAAGAATTATATTAATTTTGATAACTAGTTATGTTTAGTTTTCTTTGTAATCAAGTGCATGTGTGAATGTGTGTGAGTGAGTTAAAAAATTATTCAGAGCAAAGGTTCATAGGTTTCAGCAGACTGCCAAAGGGTTTCATGACATAGTTTAAAAACCTCTGTAGTAGAAGGACAATTTACAGTGTTTTTTGTTGCAGATGTTTTAGGGACAGGGAAAACTATTGTCCTCTTGTTTATATGTGGTTCTCATAATTTGAGTATGTAATTTGAGAAATATGTCTTGACAAAGGGGAGTTGAAAAAATAAAACTTCAATTGCCAGCGTAGAGTCAAGTTAATGATCTTATCGAGTTAAATGGAAAAATATTAATATTTTTCTTCTTATACTTCTTAAACTGTTTAACAGGTCATTCATACATATTGATTTAATCCTGAGAAATAAAAGTTGAAATGTGATTAGTTTGATAGGGGTTTTATATTCCTTTAGCTTACATGATATTGATAAAGGTGTCTTAGTATGAACAATCAGTCTTTCAAGGATATTTTTCTAAGTACCTAAAGCCATATGTTTCCAATTTTAGATTGATAACTCATGTTCCAGAAGTCTACTACATATATAAGGGAAAATATTTGAATCCTTTAAAACCTATTTTTATCTCCTAACTACTGATGTAGAGATCATATAATTAAAAGTCAATAGTTGGGAAAGTTTTTTCAATGAAAACATTAGTTCTCATGTCTTTTATCATTTTGGGATGGTCAAACTTAACACTTTTTTAATCTTATTGAATTCTAATGCTATGAATTTGGTTTTCTTTGTAGGTTGAAATAGAGAGACAATTAAGAGAAACAGATGATAAGAAAAATGAATGCTTCTTTAAGAAACAGGATTCCTGTTCTGTATATATTAAAACCTGTATGAGGTCAGTGATAAACTCTAAAAATATAAATTAAGTTGGCATGGTTCCCTAAGTAAGTTTGTTTAGAAAAGTTTGGTTTAGGTATTATCTAGGCTTTTAAATAAGCAAAACAAAATGTTTTTAAGCACTTGATATTTTTAAATAAGCATTACTTATAAGCTTAACCGGTAGGTAGAAACATCTTCTATCCCTTTGGCAATAAAAGAAAATGATAATCAAAGGTAAAACTGAGAGTATTCCACAAAAACTGAGAGTATTCCACAGAGATTTGTGTCAAAATTTAGGAAATACTCTTATATTTTCTTTCTTTTCAATACCATTAGGTTAGATACCACTTAGATTAATCAGTCACAAATTGTATTTAAGTAACAGTTTTCTTTTTTATACTAGGGTCTCCAGTGTGAACTGCTCTATTCCTTGTCTCCTTTAGTATATAATTTTCTTCTTATGTGCAATGCATATTTTTCTTGTGCTTAAGTTGAAATGATAGTGCATTCCTCAACAGGCTCAACAAAATAATATTATGTAAACCCTAAAGTGTGCTATATATAATCTTGTGGTTTTTAACTGTTGTTATATTAGTAGACTAACACACTGAATAAAATAATTTGAAACATTTAAATAAAAACCTATTCTTTCAGCAGAGAGATTTACTGATCCTAAATTATTTAAAATTCTAAAGTTTTATATGGAAAATGAATAAAACTGAATGCAGAGAGTTTTTCAAACATGGCTATCCTGTCATAGAAACTTAATTTTTATGGAAAAAGCAAACTATTAGTTTTTCATAGTTTTCATCTCTTTCTTGATATTCACAGAAAAAGAGTACATGTTAAAAAAGAAGTGTTAAGTGCAAAGTTTCATAAAGATTTGAAGAAAATGCAGAGTAAGTAACTTTTCTATGATCTGTTTCTGCTTTATCATTTCTACTGTGTTTTGTCGCCCTATTACACATTTTGTTATGATTTTTCTTTTTAGTTCCTGCCTCATGTTACTCACTCATGAATATTGCCAAAACTTTATTTTCATCTTGTCTAATCATTTTTTCCATGTCATTCGCTTGCCTTAAACCTTTAGTGACTTCCCACTAACTCCTCATAAATTCCTCAATCATATGAACCTTTTTTGTTATCTTACCTTACACTGATGGTCTCCATTTAAAAATGACATCTTTTCTTCCCCTCAATATTGCACACATCTTCAAGGCTTGCTTACTTACTTTGTGAATCCATATCTTACCATCCTACCCTAAAGTGATTCCTTTCTCAAATTCTTCTAATCTTGTTTTTTTTTTCCATATCTATATCTAACCTTTTCACCTAGATTCTAGTTTCCTTCAGGGGACGTCATTTTTGTCATTGACTTTATCTTGTATGTATTAGGTACTCGGAAAATAATTGTGAATTATTTGTGATCATCAAACTAAGTGAAGCTAACTGGCACAAACAAGTTTTAAACTTGTGTTCTATGTTTGATTTGTATATATCATGAAAATCATAGGGCTCTTATTCTAGCTCCATCTAACACTTGACAAATTTGGGTTCTGAAGGTACTGTTGCAATTGGAATTTAATAACAAGAGAACATTTATTAGCAGGGGCATCCTACCTGTCAATATTTGGTGTTAAATTAATGACTTGTCTTCATTTATGGCAGAGACCACAATCAAGAAGACAGTTCCCCTTAAGTAAGTGTTGGGAAGTACAGAACAGGATGGATGACATCATGAAATTGAGAGCAACAAAATTCATTATAGAGTTGAGGCATGAGATACAACATGATAGGTTTGAAAATTTAGTATTGGGAGCTAGCACAATCATCCCCCCCCTCCCCTTCTATTCTCATGAGACTAAGAAATGCTCATTATTTGAATCCAAATTTGAGAACAACTCAGAATTTTGGATAATAAACTTGAAGGATACCTTGCTGGAGTAAAAGTATCAGACTAATTCCCGTTTCTTTTACATGCATTTTCCAAGGTCAGTTAAATTCCTTGAGGCAAGAACACTAGATTTTTAAAGTTAACCCCCATAGTCTAGCTGAACTCATAAGTTGAGATAAAGGACCATGTTTTACCAGTTACAGTTACAAAATCAATTAGTTATCATATTTCCCCATGTATAGGATGCACCATTTTCCAAAAAATTTGGAGTCTAAAAATTGGGAGTGTCTTATACAGTAGTTGTAGATTTTTTTTTACTTGCATTTACCACTGTTTTGCTCTTTGTTTTTGCACTCATTGTTATAGATTTTTTTAACTTGCATTTCCTACTTTTTCATGCTTGTCTTCTTTGCACTCATTGTTTTGCATTTGTGGTACCAGTATGTTAGTTTACATTTAGCCACATTGTGCCTAGAAATGGCTCAGAAAAGATTTTCATACAGTGCTGAATGCAAGTTAAAGTGATTCATTTTGCAAAAGTGAATGGAAATCATGCTGTTTAATGTAAGTTTGATCCTCCTCCAACTGAGAACACAATTCAAGAAGAAACCCTACTGAAAATGTCACAGCAGAAATATGCCATCAGAGACAAGTCAGCAAAATGGCCTGATTTAGAGAGGGAATTGAAGAGTTTGATTGAAGAGCAAAGGGCAATTGGAATTCCTGTGTTCACAAAGATGGTTCAGCATGAGGCAAGAAGAGTTGCTGATTTCAAAGGACGCAATTGATGTTTCTTCAGGTTCATGAAACAGGACTAAGCATGTGTACACACATGAGCAGAATTTCATGATGACTAAAACTTGAGTTCAATAATTTTATGTAATACTTTTTTTTTTCAAATTTTGGGCCCTAAAATTAAGGTGCATCTTATACATGGGAACATCTTATATACAGGGAAATATGGTAATCACAAATAGGATCCAAAGATCCATAGGATCTGTTTCAGGATTTGTCTTAAATTTCCCAATAGCTACTCCTGAGGGGTTGTTGCTATCTTCCTAGTAATATTAGTTCCTCATTCTATTCTGTCACCCAGCTAACATCTCCAGAATATTAATTAACTTGTTAAGATCATTTAGTTTTATAAAGATATTTATTGTAAAATTGTATCAAGAACCAAACTACAAAACTCCCCTCCGTCCCCCCCGCCCCAAACTGGAGCAACTTTCTGTTTTTATCTTTAGGGAGATGAGCTCAGACTTAAAATGTAAAGGTAGTTAGGAATATTCTTTCATCAAGTTCATTTCTGGGTGTGATGCTGCTAAGAACATTGGTTTACAAGACATAGGTTTTGATCACCAGACCAGTTCATAACTGGGCTAGGTTAAACAAATCATTTCTCAGGAATGTTCCCATTCTGGAGGTGGATTTTTTGAGATCCCACTTGATCCTTTATAGTAGGAAAGAAGAATAAAGAGAAGGCAGCTCTGTCTCAAATTCAGATTTGCTTGGGAAGCTATGTACTCCTGGCTCAGCCTCTGGGTGGAAGGGTACTCATTCCCCTACCCCAGAAGCTTTTTGGAGCTCAGAAGGTAGTGCTTGTATCTAGTGGCCAATAGGAAAGTGAAATTTGACTTTGAATATCCATTTAGTTCTGACCAAAAATTACTATTTTGTCATCATACAATAATATGAAATGGCAGGCAGGCTCCATTTTACTATTTTAGAGGTAGATCCCTCCAAGCGTCAGTATGGGCTACTACCAGTAGTAAAGACTATATGTGTTTGAAGACTTGGACTCTGCCATTCTACTGTTATATTCTAAGATAGAGACAACTTATCATCTAAATGAATATGCTAGTAATTTTTGTCTGTCTTAATTTTCCTTGATTTATTTTCATCTGCAGTCTTTGAAACTTAAGGTACCATTCACTTTTTCTGATTGTTTTGAAGATACTTTTGTTCTTAAGATAATTCTTAATTTAAATGTTTTGTCATTAAATTGTCTTTTTAGAAAAGGACTTGTGTTATACACTAATTATCTCTAGCAATGTTTGCTCAGTGCTTACTACACAGATAAGCTACAGTTGCTTTTCAAAAAATAAAAAATAATATTTGGAAAATACCTTGTTGAACTGGTCTCTTTTTCCACAGTGAACTTATGTGGAATATATCATTTATCAAGTTAAAACTATAAAATTTTTGACTGAGTAAAACCTTTTTTATTGATAATTTTTTTAACAGTCTAACTTTTACCCTCACCTAAATTTATTCCTTTTTCCAGTTCTAAAGAGGTAGAATTTTTAACATTTAAGTTTTAACTTTTTACCCTACACATGATGATAATTGCCTCATTAATAGATCAGGAGTTCCTATATAGGTTAATTGGAATTGTTTCCCCAGGTGAGTATAATTATGAATTTGAAAATCTAGGAAGAAGTACAACTTGAAAGTAAAAAAGCCACTTAAGTTGGGCATAGCAGGTTGAAAGGGATCAGTAAAGATTGCTCCCTAGTAGGTTTTATTTATTTCACTTTATAATCCAATTCACTTTTCCTTTTTAAATGCTATACTATTTGGTTTTCATATATATATATATAATATATATATATATATGTATGTATATAATATGTATGTATGTGTATACATATACACACACATATAAACATTATGCCATTATGTGTAAGAGAAAGATAAAGCAAGGATGTTCATCTCTTTTTTAATCTTTTTAAAACTATTATTTGATCTGAGATCTTGGTTGCTTTTTCTGCATTTTTGGTTTTTGCATTTTTTAAAAATTAATTTCTTAATTTTGTTAAATATTTCCCAGTTACATGTAAAAAAAATGTAGTCATTTAAAAAAATTTGAATTTCAAATCTTCCTCCTCCCTTCCTTTCCCCCCACCCATTTAGAAGACAAGCAATATATCAATTAATTATACATGTGAAGTCATAGAAAACATTTGCATTTGAGCCATTTTTGTAAAAGAAAATACATATATACAAAAACAGGAAAAACAAAATTGAAAAAGCATACTGCAATCTGCACTCAGTTAATCAGTTCCCTTAGTTAAATAGCATTTTCATGGGTCGTTTGGAATTATCTTGGAATATAGTCTTGATCATAGTAGTTAAATTTTTCACAGTTTCATCATTGTTACAGTATTGCTGTTATTGTATGCAGTGGTCTTCTGGTTCTACTCACTTTGTTTAAATTCATATAACTTTTCAAGTTTTTCTGAAACTATTCTGCTTGTTCCATTATTACAGCACAATTGTATTGTATCACAATCATATGTGACTTGTTCAGCCATTCCTCCATTGATGGACTTCCACCGAAATTTCAATTCTTTGCTACCACAAAAAGAGATGATATAAATATTTTTGTACAAATAGGTCCTTTTCCTTGATCTTTTGTAATACAGATCTAGTACTGGTGTTGTAGAATCAAAGAGTATACAGTTTTGTTTTGTTTTTTGTCATGGCACCTCCTAACTTAGCCCCTGATTTGTTTCTTTCTGTTTGCTTGCAGTATTTTCTCCTTGATCTGGGAGCTTTGGAATTTAGCTATAATACTCCTTGGAGTTTTCATTTTGGGATCTCTTTCATTTTGTTGATCAGTAGTCTTTCAATTTCTATTTTTACCACATAGTTGTATTAGGGCAGTTTTCCTTGATAATTTCTTGAAGCCTGATGTGTAGACTCTTTTTTTAATCATATCTTAGAGGTAATCCAGTAATTTTAAAATTATCTCTCTTGGGTCTATTTTCCAGGTCTGTTGTTTTTCCAATGAGAAATTGTACAGGTTTCTAGTTTTTTTTTTATTCTTTTGATTTTGTTTTGATGTCTCATGTAGTAATTAGCTTCCATTTGCCCAATTCTAATTTGCTTTTGTACCTCCAATTACATTTAACCAATTGTACTTTTTAAGGAGTTCTTTTCTCTAGTGAACTTTTGTATCTTTTTTACCATTTGGCCTGTTTTCTTTTTCAAGGCACTTTTCTCTGTTGGATTTTTGTGCCTAGTTTGGCCTATTCTGATTTAAAAAATTTTTTTTTTTCAGCAAATTTTTTTTATGCCTCCCTTACCAAGCTTTTGGCTGTTTTTTATGATTTTCTTTGCATCTCATTTCTCTTCCAAATTTATTTCTAACCCTCTGACTTGTTTTTTAAAATTGAGCTCTTCCATGATCTAAAGCCAATTTGTAAGCTTCTTTGAGGTTATAGATTTAGCAGTTTTGACTGTGTGGTCTTCTTCTGAGTTTGTGTTTTAATCTTCCCTGTCACCATAGTAGCTTTCTATTGGCAGATCTTTTTTTATGTTGTTTGCTCATTTTTCCAGTCCCCCCCCTTTTTTTTTTCTTTTTTACTGTGATAAAGTGGAGCTTCAGTTTCATAATAGAGTCGGAATTGTTCCGAACTTAAGATTTTTTTGTGCAGCAGTTTTCAGATATACATCTGGGGATCTGTAAGTTTTTAGTATTTCCAAGGTAGTATGATCCAGGAAGAGGTGTGTTTATTATTGTCTTTGCATGTTCTCTGGTCTATGAGTAAACTGAAACACCATTTAAAAGCTGGGGACAGTGGCCAGTATCCCAGCTCCACTGCAGCCATAAACTCTGCTGCTCTAGGATGGAGACCTAGATCCTAATATGGGCAATGCAACAGAGTCCTGCCCTCATTGAAAGATTTGGGACCCCTGTAACTTCCTTCTGACCAAGTTGTCTGACCCCCTTACCCACATGGGCTGAGAGATCCAGAAATCACCAGTGCTGGTATTGAATGTTATCCCTAACTCCTACTTTTGGTTTGTGTGCAACCTTACTGCACACTACTCTCCTCCTGGTGCAACAGTTAAAGCCTGCCAATCTTTTAAGTTTCCTTGGGGTGGAAAAAGTTTTCATCCCAGTCTTTTATGGGTTCTGCTTCTTTAGAATTTATTTGGGGGAGAAATCAGCATAATCCCTGCCTTTTCTCTGCCATCTTGGCTCCACCCCTACATTTTAAGAAAATTTTGAGTTTAAAATTTCCCTCCCTCCTTTCTCTCCCCCCCGTCCTTTTTTTTGTATGACCCACTTTATCACAGAGTTAAAAGTAAAAAAAAAATAGATTGGAAAAATGAGCAAACAACATAAAAAAGATCCTGACTTTAGAAAGCTACTATGGTGACAGGGAAAATCAAAACGCAAACTCAGAAGAAGGAAACAAAGTCAAAACTGCTAAATCTATAGCCTCAAAGTAATTTATGAATTGGTCTCAGATCATGGAAGATCTCAATTTTAAAAATCAAGTTAGAGTGGTAGAAATAAAATTTGGAAGAGAAATGAGATGCAAAAAAAAAAATCATGAGAATAGAGCCAAAAACTTGGTAGGGGAGACATAAAATTTTTTTACTGAAAACACTTTAAAAATAGGGTTAAGTGACTTGCCCAAGGTCACACAGTTAAGGAATTCTTAAGTGTTCTGAGGACAGACCTGAACTCAGGCTCACCTGACTCCAGGGCCACTGCTCTATTCACTACATCACCTAGTTGCCCCAGTAATTTTTTTTTTAAGTTCTTATTTAGCAGTGTCTGGTACATTACATTGTTGGTGCATAGTTCCTATCTCCCTTGCCTTTATTTCTCCTTTTTCCCCTAGTATTGTTCTTTTCTATTTTGTTTCTTATGATCATTAAAATAAAGCAAAATCTCTTCCAGTTCCCTCAATTCTTTATTTTTCAAGGACTGGGACTTTTAAGCAGACAGTTATTTAATCTAACTCTCATTGTGTAACACCTTATATGTGCTCAATTATGTTTACCTTTCTTATTTTCTCTTGGCTATTACATTTACATTTTAGTGCTTTTACTCCTTAACTTTAGCTTCTTAAGCTAAAGTAATTTGTTCCAGAATGCTTGGAAATGTTCTGTTCTATTAAAGGTTTCTTTTCTTCCTTCCTTCCTGCCCTCACTCCATTAAAATTCTATTCAATTTTATAGGATTAGCTAGCCTTTGTCTTTTATTCATTTAGAATACCAATTGTAAGAAAATTTTTTCCTTTTTTATAGTTCCTAGTATTTGAAATAATATTTTTTTTTTTATCAGGAGAGAGTATTTCTTTGATCTCAAATATCTAGGTTTTTGACTATTTGCAATAAAATGTTATGTTATATTCTTGGGAATTTTCATTTTGATATTCTCTCTTTTCATTTTTGCCCTAATAGAATTGGGCATTTCTGATTTCTTGAATAATGAAAGGTTGGTTGGGGTTATTTTTGTTTTCTAGTCATCAGGCAGTCAAATGAGTTTTACCTAATCTCTCTTTGAAGTAAAAAGCTGATTGATGATATCTTCTAGTTTTTGCTTTATATTTTCTTTTTTTTTCATGGAGACTAGTTTGATCCACTATAATTTTCATGCAATCTATTTCTTTTTTTATTGGTAATTCCAAAAGTCTTTGGCAATTTATTAAGATACATAAAGCAATATGGTTAAAATAATCAGAATCCAATTGGAGTCAAAAAATAGTTTTTTGGACTTTATATATTCCAGTGTTAATAGCAGGCACTCACTCTTAAGCATTGAACCTATTGAGAATGAATACTGCTGATTTTTATAGTGTCATATTCATATTTTTTTTTTACTTGTAGCAACTTTAGAACATGTCACACCACCTAAAAATCAAATTGAGATGCCTTATGATGCAATGACTTTTCCTGACACTGGAAAGGTTCATGCTTTGGGGGAATATCATTGAAAAAATTGTGTTTGAAGAAGGGATTGAATTGGAAGATATCCAAGAATTCAATTTGAGTATTTATTATTTTGTGTCCATTTCTATGTTTTGCCATTTTTTCAGTCAAATTATTGAATTTCCCCTGTAGAAACATAAACATAAAACAATTCATATTCTCAAGAATACCCTTTTATTCTCATACTCACGTGGATTTTATTTCTTTTTTTTTGAAAGATTTTTATTTATTTCGAATTTTACAATTTTTCCCTAAACCTTGCTTCCCTCCCCCCACCCCACAGAATTTTTACATTGTTACCATAGTCTTTACATTGTTTCCATGGTATGCATTGATTTAAGTTGAATGTAATGAGAATGAATTAATATCCTTAAGGAAGAAACATAAAGTATGAGATATAGCAGAATTACATAGTAAGATAGCATTTTTTTTTTAATTAAAGGTAATAGTCTTTGGTCTTCAAGCTCCACAATTCTTTCTCAGGATACAGATATCATTCTCTGTTACAGATACCCCAAAATTGTGCCTGATTGTTGCCCTGTTGGTATGAGCAAGTCCATTGATGTTGCTCATCACTCCCATGCTGTTAGGGTGTACAGTCTTTTGGCTCTGCTCACCTCATTCATCATCAGTTCATGCAAAATGGATTTTATTTCTAACAAATTTTTTTTCAATTAACAAAGCATTCTACTTATTCATTCATTCATCTATTCACCCATTTATTTATTTGTTTGTTTGTTTGTTTGTTTGCTTATTTGTTTATTTACTTATTTGTTTTCTTTCCTCAACCCCTACTGTTCTTCTTTATGTCCTGCAGCATATTTTGGGTCCTGGAAGGTTTTTAGATGTTAATTTTTCTTGTGGTATCTCTCGGAATTTTACATGATTTTGTTGGAAAAGAGCTTTTTAAGGTGGCATTTTGCCCCCTATCAAATCAAATACTTCTTCTTATTATCATCTGAATAATATTCATGGAATCTTGTCTTCTTTATATCTTTAAGTAAGTTCTGTTATGGTATGGTTGTGATCTACTGTGGAACATGACTTGTAAAATCTTGTTTATTCCCTACAAGAATTATTGAAAGTGCCCTTGCTTTTTTGTGAAAATAATTCCCATATATAGTTTATGTAGATTTGAAAGTAGGAGTATGGGTTGGCACTTGTCACAGAATCACAGAATTTGAGAATTGGAACTTATTTAGCAGCCATCTGTTAAAACGCATACACAAAAAGAATCTACAGTGCTTCAAACTTGATATGAGGTTATCTAACTAACCTCTTCCTGAACACCCCCAAGGAAGAGGAATCCACCATCTTTTAAAACCCATTCTCTCTTTGAATGGCTCTAATTGTTAAGAGGTTTTTTGCTGACATGAGACCTAACTTTGGAAAAATAGAATCTTCTTCCACCTGGAGCAGTTTTGTCCTCTATATTGATAGTTACTGAAGGAGCTAATAACCAAAACATTTTTAAACCACCTATAAATTTTAACTTGATCCATTATTGATGGCAGCTTATCTTGGATGGATACCTCAGTGACAAACTGGAACTTAATTGTGCTAATTCAATTTTGATATTTCCATAAAGAACCAAAGTCTTAAGGGACTCCCTAGAAGACTGATCTTGAGAAAATCACCTAGTATATTACTGTATGCCAGTGACTTTCTAGCAGTATGGAGGAATCACTTTTGGAAAGGGTTTTAGACCAAGTTATAGATTAAATTTAGTATAGTATAGATTAAATTTAGTACCTAATAAACCCTATGTCTTATTCCAGCCTTTTTTGGATAGTAAATTATTTGTTTTCATCCAGAATAGAATCTTAAAATTTGAAACAATATTATGTTAAATAGATAGCACCATAATTGGTATTATAGAATGATAAATAGTGGTCATTATCATAGGACAATTAAACCAGGCATCTACAATTGATTTTTTTTAATATCAAATTTTTCTTCTTATCAACTTGGCAATCATAAAAAAATGAACTTTTACTAATAGAATGAAGAACAACAAAGAAAGAATTGTATGTGGTATTGTATCTCAGCTTGGTTACCCTCCCCCCCCACCTCCCCTACTTAAAATTTAACATGGTAGGTCCACCACTGTCTTGTTTGTCTTTGTCCCCTTCTGAACTTCTCTCTGTTCCCTCTATTTAATTTTTAAAACGATTAGTTGGTGCTCTTCTCTTTTTTAAATAGTAACTATCACTTACCCCCCCCCCAATTCTTTTCTTTCTCCTCCCAAAAAATGCCCTCCCTTGTTGCACGAGACAAATCACTTTTTTGCCAAGAGGTGAGAACCATGGTTCAGCATTATCCTTCTGGAATTAGGATTGCTCATAGCATAGCTCAGAATTCGAAAGTCTTTTAGAGATCTTTCCCTGTTCAATATTTTAGATATTTTTTTCATTGTTTTCTGGTTCCTCTCATTTCATTCTGTATCAGTTCAGATCTGTTCACCTGGAAATCCTCATGGATTTTTTGCAATTTTTCTTTCTCAGCATTTCTCACCCTAACAGTGACAATCCATTTAATTTATATTATAACGTAACTGTTAACCCTGGGATTCCCCAGTTGAAAGACATTTATTTTATTTCTAGTTATTTACTGCAATAAAAAGAATTATTATTTCAATTTTTTTATGTAGGTCCGTTTTCTCTTTAGCTTTTAAATGCATGAAATAGAATTGCAAAGTATAGTTGTGATACAAAATATTTTTTTAACAATTTCAGACCCTTCAGGTTAAAAATTCCTATGTTCAAAAGCTAAATTTTGTTAGACTGCTTTTCAACTTTTCCAGTTTTCCATATTGTCAAATAATAAATTTTTACATCTTACCAGATAGATTTAGAATGTATAGTGTTTAGAAATTTGATTGATCACAGATGTTAATATTAATTGTTTCACAAGTTTTATCAATAGTAGTTGAAATCTTTATTTAACAAAGGGCAAAAAAGTATAACAGCTGAAACTCAAGAACTCAGGCATTTAATGTTTCTGCAAAGGATATAGTTTTATCTGTATGCTATTTCTGTGTAGAATGGGTACTAGAAAGTAATGTAGCTGCTATGTGATCAGTTTAAAGACATAAAATTAGTGCTTCAGAGTAGTTATAGCTTTATTATTCACCAGTCATACAGAAGAAACACTTTTCTATTATATGAAGTCCTGACAATAAGATGATTTAAGTATATCAATAAGGTCCATTTTGAGCAGCACTGACCTTGTGTGTGGGAGGATAGTGGTGACATTGATTTTTCTCCCTATTTTTTCCTTTACTTTTAATTTTATTACTTTTAATAGTAATGTAATAAAACTGGTTTGGAGGTTACAAAAATCTGAGAACATTATGTATAGTGATATTTCTAAAAGTATCAGATGAAAACTAGGCCCTTGCCTTTTTTGGGAAAAATAGTTCTTTAGGGAATTATCCTACTTGGGAGGAATAGTTTTTTAAAAGGGAGAGTAATTTTACTAATACTAGCCAAAAAACTAATACATCAATAATACAGCTCTGTTCTATTAAATTTTTTATTTTACACTTAAAAAATCATTTATTATTGTATACTTGACTAACTTTAACTTGGATGTTGACAATGAGGAATAGAAAAAGAGTCTTGAATACTACAAAGGAACTTTTATATAGACTTTTTAAAAGCATATATTTTGTGATGGCTAGGAAGTGGAAATTAGAAATACTCCCAACAGTTGGAGAATGACTAAGCAAATTACTATACGATTGTAATGGAATAGTATTGTGCTGTAGGGAAGAGCAAGCAGGATGATTTCAGAAAAACCTGGAATCTGAATTGATATATAGATATAGTTTACTTTAGTAAACAGAACCAAGAAAACATAGTAAACAATAACAGTAATATTATTCAATGAGGATCTATGAATAACTTAGCTATTCTTAGCAATATAGTAATCTAAGACAATTTCAAAGAATAAAGCAAATCATCTATCTCCAGAGAAAAAACTTTTATTGTTTGAATATATATATATATATATATATATATATATATATATACTGAAGCATGCTATTTTTCCACTCTTATTTTTTTTTGAGTCTTCTTGCCCAGAATGCCTTATAAGGAAATGTTTACCTAATTGCACATGTATAACATATATCTGATTGTTTACCATCTTGGGGGGGGGTAGTAAGGGAGGAGTGGAATAGGGAAGTTAAAACTTTAAATAAAAATGCCAGAAATAATTTTTTTTTTGTTTTTTGCAAGGGCAGTTCTGAACTGAGGTTCTCCTGACTCCAGGGCTTGTGCTCTATCCACTGTGCCATCTAGCTGCCCACCAAAATAATTTTTTAAGAATGTATTAAAATCCAGTTGTTAACTGTATCTGAAACAATGTATGTTTCCTTATGTGTCTTATTTAATATTAATAACCAGTAAATTAGAAATTGAAATCCAATACAGATGAGAAGGTCTTACATTGAATTGTAATTTTGGGCTAATTATATTTTTCATCTTTATAACTAGTTTAGTTTTAAGTACCACACTGTTGTCCTAAAATAAAAATTTAGAAAATGTTATCAAACCCTATTGTGTTTTTTTTTCTGTAGGAAATGCTTCAAACAATGAAATAATGAAAAGGAGAGCTGCTTCTATTAAGATAAATAAGGTCTGTTGAATTACATGAAACATTTTTCTTGTTAATACATGAAACATTTTTTTTGAGCAGGTATAGCATATAGATATAGAATATTGAGCATATAGAATAATTTTAATATAAATCTTTTATTTGACTCTGCTCTAATATTAACCTTTTACTTTTCTAGCCTCAAAGGCAGACCTGCCCAAATCACTGCTTCCGAAATTATTTTTCCAGTATATTTTCTTCTGATAATCACACTGGAGAATCTTCTTGTGCTTTTAGAGGTTACTGGTTAGTATTTTTCCAGTTATTATAACCTGTGACATTTTAGTTATGGTAAACAATTTTTTTAAAAAGTACATATCTTCCCTCTTTGCAATTTGTTGTTTTCAAATGAAATTGATTTTTAAGCCACTTTCATTTGTGAGATATGCAGCTATAAAAGGTAGATATGTAGAGTGCATAATTTTTTTTAATTCAAGATGACAAAAATAGGTTATTGCTGCTTATCTAATTTTTCCATGTTATATGAAAGCTGGATTATAATACTTAATTCTAGAGACTAATTCATAAAAGAATAAAATCAATAAGGTTTTTTTAGAGATCACATGTATGAGTGACTTTAAAATGTTTGTACTATATCAATTACAATAAATAATAGACTGCCTTCTTTTGCTTTATATTTAGTTTCAACTGGGGAATGATTCTAGAAAATATTACTGATGTTTGAACTTTTATTTTGTGAATTTGGGGAAAAGAGGTAGTTGAGTAATCTTTCTCTTAAAATAAATTATCTTAATGGTTTACATATCTTTTCAGTTTTACTTCTCTGAGGGATTGTCTCCATCAGAACTTCTTGCTATCTGTGTCTTGTGGAGGATGGGCATATGTATTCTGTTTATTGCATTATTTGTGTTAAGTATCAAAAACTTATTGTTTTGATAAATGTTATGTTAATATGCAATATTTAAATTTTTTGCATAATGAATTATACTTTAAAGCTTTCTTTACATTTTGACAATGTTTTGGGGAAAGAAATCTTTTTTTCCAACTCTATATTGTTAGGCAAGATTAATTTTATTTTTCATAATGATAATGTCTAAAATTTGTCTTTTAGTACAGGATTTACAGAAGTTAATGAAATTAATTCAGTGATTAGGCAAAAGAGACAAGAATTACAGTTGTCATGGTTCCATGATACATTACCTGGAATTGCAAGGTAAAATAAAAAACAAATTTTGCTGTAGTTATTACTGTAGTAATTTGCTGTAGTAATTGAAAGTGAATCAAGGAATTTAAGACTTGTCTATTTTTATTTAAAATTCAAATTTATTTATTTGTTATTCCATGCAAAGAGTTTTCAACATTCACCTTTTTGTAAATTTTGAGTTCTACATTTTTCTATCTCCCTAACTCTTGCCTCCCCTTGATGGTAAGCAATATAATATAGATTATACATGGATAAGTATGGTAAACATATTTCCTTACTAGTAATGTTGTGAAAAATGAATCATAACAAAGTAAACAAAAACAATGAGAAAGGGGGAAAAACAAAAGCATAGAACAAATTTTTTAAACTGAAAAATTGTATTCTCTGGTCTGCATGCAGAGTCCTTAATTCTTTCTCTGGATGCAAATAGTATTTTCCATTTTCCATTAGAATTGTCTTTTATTATACTGCTGAACATCTCACAGTGTTGCTGTTAATATGTACAGTGTTCCTCTGGCTCTACTCACTTAACTCAGCATCAGTTCATGCAAATCTTTTCCAGCTTTTCTGAAATCCACCTATTTATAATTTCTTACAGTACTCCCTTACATTAATATGCCACAATTTGTTCAGTCATTCCCTAATTAATGGGCTTCCCCTCAATTTTCAATTCTTTGCCACTGCAAAGAGACGTGCTGTGATATTTTCAAACGTGTGGGTCCTTTTCCCCATAGCTCTAGTAGTGGTATTTCTGGATCAAAGGGTATACACAGTTTTATTGCCCTTTTGGCATAATATAACTATATTCTTAAAAAGTATTAAGTCAAATAATTTTAAATATAGGAGAGATAGTTGCTATTCAAGATAACTGCAGTGATTAGTTTTCTTACTTCAAAAGCTCTTTGATAATATTACCAACTGTTAATCATCTAAATAATTGATTTCAGAAGACTTTTGCATAGACAATGGAAAAATGTTGTTTTGTATCTTTCTAATAACCATAATACTTAATTTTCAAAAGTGTTGCATTGAATTAAAAGCCAAGGCAAATGAAATTAATGGGTCTCAAGTCAGTTATTTTCTTATTATGTGTCTGAAATGTGCTCAAGAACTAATTTTACTTGCCAGTTTTCTTATACTACGTAGAACCATTACATTCTTGTAAGAAGTCTTGGCATATTTAGGGAAGGTGTGAATTAAATTTAAGTAGAGAAGCTAAAACATTCTTTGCAGGAAATTCTGTTCTATATATCATTTTGTAGTTTTGTACATACATAATGTTACATAAAATTTGGTTTTTGAGTCTTTATCCTTTCCAATATCAGATCCACATGTTCTGAAAGAAACATAGTTTTTAAATCAGGAGACCAGAACTAGCTATCATAATTTAGCAGAAAAGAGTGATGGCAAAAATGGATTGTTTGGAATCAACACTTGCCAATTATTTGGTTGGTCCAAAAAAGATGCAAAGAATATTAAAGGATCTAGTCAGCCTATGAATGAACAATTTGGATGTGTAGGCTAAACAAAACTTTTGTAGTGCAGTGCAGATTAAAGTGAAATAAAGAAATTAAGTAATGTACATTGTAATACAACTTTTTGTATCTCTGGAAAGTTTAATATACAATATATTCCTTTGTTCTTGTCATTTATTTTATATGAGTTGGCCTTGAGTTTGCTAAATTTTGAGTATGCTTTAATTCTTCATTAATGAAACTACACTTGTGGAATATTCAGTACATCTTGTACAAGCAGTCCATTTTTCCATTTCTAACTTTGATTATAACCCATGAGTTTTCAATGGGAATTAAGCCAAGCAAGTTTCTAAGTCATCAAACGTCTTTACTTACATCTCTTAGCTTAGATAAATGTCTTAATGTTTTGTGATATGTGACATGGTACAAGATAATGTTGAAATATATTATCTCCATTTGAGAATTTCTGTAATTCTTAAACAGTTCTCAGCAAAAATAGTCTTATCAGAATTTATAATTCCCTCATTGGGAACAAGACTTTGAGGTATATTGGAAGTAAAAAAAAAATCCAACCAACATTGCATGAATTTTTGTAGTCTGACTAAAGACTAAAAACCCATAAACAGAAAAAACAAAACAGGACTTTTCTTCCAATTTCAAGATGTCTGTGCTGCAGTGTATAGAGTAATCAGTAAAAATCATTCTGAAGGTTTTTTTCCTTATTTACTGAGAATTTTGAGGCTATTTAAAAATAATAGTTTGTTAGTTCTTGGAATTATTTTTTTGTTTTGTTTTGTTTTTGACCAGTTTCCCTTTACCCAGTTTCATTATGGGCTTTGAACTGTCTTTGGGCCATATAATTTCTTCATGCCAAATTGAATTGTGCTCCTTAAGAATCACCCTCTTTATTTTTGACATAATATCTGTTCTTTAAAACCAAAAAAGACAAATCAAAATACCCTCAAGAAGAGAGCTCAGTAAATGTGTTTGTATGGCATGAAATCAAGTCTCAGCTGATAGAGAACCAAAAAAAAAGATGAGGAAATGAGTTTTATCTAGTTCCATGCAGTCAACCACTCCTTGTCTGTTCAGTATCAGTAGCAAAACATTTGCATAGCCATTATTTTCACAGAATGAAGCCATATCAGATTTATTGCTTGATACCATGTAATTTGTACACCACTATAGGAAATGTGTACTATTGATTATAACTTAAATGCTTTTAAAAACAGAAACTGCTGTAACTATTAATCACTCTCAGTCTCTTTTTGATATACTGAATACCAAAATGAAAGGTTTCAAAGTTATTTATTTGTAGCCTATTGACAAATAATTTAAAAAATCTGAAGATCTTATTGATCATTTATCATTGGACATATGTTTGCATTTTAACCTCTAATGTAGCAATAATTATTTATGTCATCCTGATTTGAATAAATTTTAACTTTAAAACATTTTGGTTTTATTTTGAAATGTTAATTTGTTTATATTTCAATTTTTTCAGAATTGGTTTCATTCCCTGGATGGCTGGAGCTGAAATCCTTCCTCTTGTTTCTTCTATGTTGCCAGGAACAATTTTTCCAATGAATACTATTTCTTTGGAAGATTTTGGTAAAATGTTAAAATAATTTTTATTTTTTTTTTAAAAAGCTTTTCCCTTTCAGTTGCATGGAAAAATAGATAAATTATGAAAACATAGCCCGGTATGGTGGCACATGACTGTGATCCCTGCTACAGGGGAGGCTGAAGCTGGTGAATCACTTGAGCTTGAAGTTTTTGAGCTCTAGTAGGGCTAAAGTCAATCAGGTGCGTCTGCACTGAATTCCAGCACCAATATGAGGAACCCTCAGGAGTGGGGACCCACCGGGCTGCCTAAGGAGAGGCAAATGAACTCGGGTTGGAAAAGTTCAAAGCTTCTGTGCTGATCAGTAGTGGAATCTGACTTGTGAGTTGTCACTGCACTTTCAGTCTGGGCAAGATAAGGAAAGAAAAAAAGAACGAAAGAAAAAGAAAAAACAAATTAAAAAAGAAAGAGGAAAAGAGAGACATTACAAAATATTTACATTGAATCTCAAACACCATTTACTGAATTTTTTAATGGTGAATTTTGTTTCTGAAAAAAATTTAAGGATTAATTTTAGACATTTTCTGATTGAATGTTTCTTCATTTAAAACTAAAACAATGTGAGTTGGAATTCAAAATTTTAAGCCCACCTCTATTACAGTTTTATTGTCAAAGAATATTATTTTCAGTTTCACTGATCTTTCAGCAGGAATTATGGTGACCTCTATAACTAATTTCTTTTAATTGCATTTGAATAAATTACTTTTTCTTTGTGTCGTCCCATGATCTCTTATCAGTGATCCATATTAAATGTTTGTTTTCCCATATATAGCTATGCACTTTGTCAGTTCCGTATCAGTAGAAATGCATGTATGTGACCATTGCTGTCACAGAATGAAGCCATTCTTTTAATATATGTAGTGATATGAGTGCTATTACTAGATAAATTCTAGAATATATTTCTAAATTTTAATTTGGATTACTAGTTAAGTCTTTCACTTATAGAGTACTGGCCCTAGACTCAGAAGGACTTGTTCAGATCTGGCCTCAGACACTTGATACTTACTAGCTGTGTGACCTTGGAAAAGTTACTTGCCTCACACACACAAAATATTGCTATGGAATATTTATGTATCTATTATGTAAGTCATGTTAGGTATATCTGTTTCAGGCATCTGTTGTTCAATAAATACTATTTATGTGTTTGTGTGCATGTGTATATAAATACACACACACACACACACACATATATATATATGTATACATACATATGCATGTTTATTTTTAAATTTTGTTGCTAGGGTCACCTTTCAAGGAACACATGCTAGCACATACACAAGGGGGAGAGGAGAAGAGGCAAACTGCTGGAACATCGAATAGTAGAGGAACAAGAAGAAAACCTGCAGAAACAACTCCTAGAAGAAGATCTACACGTAATATGAAAACTGAAACTGTCAGTCAACCCCAGAATTCACCAATTTCAAATAACTCAGGATGTGATGCCCCGGATAGCAATAAATCATCTATAAATCTTTCCACTTCAGCAGATTCAAAGAAGCAGATTAGACCAGGTCCAAAACGCAAACCTAAGAGAAGAGCTAGAAAGACACCTGTAGTTAAAAAGAAGCTTCGAAGTTCATCATCACTCCCTGAAAAGTCATCTTCTAGTGATTCAGCAGATGAAGTTGTAGAGTCTGACACACTCCCTGTGTTGGATAAAGGATACTCAAATACAGAAATGTGCAACTCCTGTATTATGCAAACAGACATAGAACAAGAATCTGCTAATGACTTGGGAAGTTTTATTGAACATGCAAACAGGGAGGAACTTAAAGAAAATTGTGGAAAAGAACAAGATACTGTAAAGAAATTATATTCTGATTCCAATAGCCAAGAACTTTCTGTGCTAGTTAAAGAAGAAGAAATTAAGGAAATTGTGAACAAGGGTACTGAGACTGAAATTTTGCATTTAGAAAATGAGCTTTCTAAGAATAATACTGAAAAAGTAGATGAACCAATAGAAACTTCAGTTAAAACACCTGAGCATTTAGATTTTGAGGTAAAGGCAAGTGTACCTCTAGAAAATCCTCAAAATGAATTACATGTACTTGCAAAATCTGAGGATGTTGTACACCACATTAATCCTAGTTTAAGAGATGAGTTATTTAAGAGTGCAAAATCAAAGGTAAATGAAGATCAAAATAGAGAGAGTCTCAAAGTGAATACTCTTGACCATATTGATTCTAAGATAAAAATAGTATGTGTAGAGAGTTCTGAGACTGAGGCCTTTGAGTATGAAGAACCATTACCAGTAGATCATACTGCTGAGAGCCCAAAGGTGGAATTACTTGATCCTATAGAATCTATTGGACTGGATTGCTCTGGAAATGAAGAAAGTACAATAGTTTGTTCAAATAATGAAAATTTTAAAAGTATTCAAGATGATGAAAATTTATTAAAAGATAATTTTCCATCAGAGAGTGATAAATCAGACAAGTCTTTAGAAGAGAAGTCTGAATTTCTTACTGAAGAGAACAGGAATACAGAATTGTCTAACTTAGATACAGAGCAGTTCCCAAAACATTTTAATGAAGACAATAATGAATCAATACCTATGGAATGTGATTCATTTTGCAGTGACCAAAATGAATCTGAAAGTGAACTGATTGTCAGTGCTGAAACCAAACTGGAGGAAAATTCTCAAGATAAAATACAAGATTCTGATCTTGTAAGTGAAAAGAGTGCAGAACTTACTTTCAGTCTTGAGACTGAAAATTCAGCATTTTCAATAGATAAGGCTAAAAAGCCTCGAACTAGGAGGTCTAGATTTCATTCTCCATCTACAACATGGTTGCCTAATAAAGACATTGTAAGGGAAAGAAAACGATCTCAATCTCCATCTCCTAAAAAAGACATTAGAAAAGAAAGCAGAAAATCTCATTCACAATCTCCCAAATTGGAAATTACCAGAGGAAGGAGACGATCTCGGTCTCAGTCTCGGTCTCCAAAGAGGGATGTTGCAAGAGAGAGGAAAGGATCTCAGTCTTGGTCTCCAAAAAGAGAGGAAGGGAGTAAGTCTAAGTCCCTCTCCCCTAGGAAGGACACTTTAAGAGAGAATAGACGATCTCGATCAAGAACAAAAGATTCCCCTTCCAGAGAGAAATCTAGGTCTCGCAGCAGAGAAAGAGAAAATGATAGAGATGGGCAAAGGAGAGATCATCTTAGGGAAAGGAGGGCCAGAAGGTGGTCTAGGTCTAGATCTCGTTCTAGATCATGCTCAAGATCTAGAACAAAAAGCAATAAAGCCTCCTTCAGTAGAAATGACAGAGACAGTTACTCTCCTCGGTGGAAGGATAGATGGACAAATGATAACTGGAGGTTTCCCAGGGGAAATGATAGGTATAGAAAGAATGAACAAGATAAACAGAATGAAAATTTGAAAAAAGAAAAAAATGAGGTTAATCCAGATATTGATGAACAGTGTTCTTCTGCTGACAAGCATAGAAATGACTGTCCAGATTGGATAATGGAAAGAATAAATTCAGGTCCTGACCCAAGGACTAGGAATACAGACAAATTTAAAGATTCTCATTGGGAAGAAAATAGACATGATAATTCAGGGAAATCTTGGAATAAAAGCTTTGGTTCTAGTTGGATGTCAAACCGGGGCAGAGGCAACCGTGGCAGAGGCACCTTCAGGGCGAGTTTTGGACATGCTGAACAGAATGAAAATAGATGGCAAAACAGAAAACCCCTCTCAGGAAATTCAAATAGTTCAGGGAATGATTCCTCAAAGTTTGCTGAACAGCAACCATATAGGCGTAAAAGTGATCAAGAATTTTCATTTGATACCCCTGCTGATAGATCAGGGTGGACTTCTGCATCTAGTTGGGCTATAAGAAAGACTTTGCCTGCTGATGTACAGAATTACTATTCAAGAAGAGGGAGGAATTCCTCAGGCCCACAGTCTGGATGGATGAGGCAGGAGGAGGAAATAGCTGATCATGGTAAGTATATTTTACTTTTTTTGTTTATTTTTTTATTTGTTAGGGTTTTTTTTTTTAGGGTTTTTGCAAGGCAAATTGGGTTAAGTGGCTTTCCCAAGGCCACACAGCTACGTAATTATTAAGTGTCTGAGGCTGGGTTTGAACTCAGGTATTCCTAACTCCAGGGCTGGTGCACTTTACATTGCACCACCTAGCCGCCCCTATCTGTTAGTTTTTAAAAGAAGTTGATGATTAAAAATTTGATTTACTACCATTCCTTTTCCCCTTACACAGTTATTAATGATTTGTGAACTAAAGTGAAATATTTATAGAGTAGGGAAAAATACTTCAATTAAGTATTCTATTTTTTAAAATTTCTGGTTAGCAGATTTCCCAGGCTTTCTCCAAAATCTACTTAATTCAGATTAGTTCAATATAATTTGATACCCAATTCTATTTCCTATAAAATTTGTCATTCACAGCCACAGGAATTGTAGCTATTTGTGGAATTGATTGAACAGTGTATCTTATCATATGGGTTTACTAAAAATATTTCTGATTATAGTTTATATTCAAATTGACACTTATTGAAAATATTTTCTTTGTTCATAAGTCCTTCATTCAACAAGCATTTATTAAAATGCCAGGCAAATGTGAAATCAAATCATCTCTCTCTTGAAGAAGTTTATGATAAAACTTTCATTTTTGTGTTTTGAGAAATCTGAGAAAACCATTTGCCTAAAATAAAAATTGACCATTTTGAATTCAAACCTAAAACAATTTTATATTTCTATTCACTAATATAAAATTTTGGATTCTTAGCTGGCATTCATGAATCTGTTTCTTAAAATTATTTTTGTTTGTTTGACTTTTATTGTTTATTAACATCAGAAAATCATCCTGTACCAGAAATTACATTAAAAAAAAGTAAATATTTATAGGAATATTGTTGTTGGTTGGTTACGGTATTGACCAAACTTAGTTAGATTGCTGATTATTTTTTTAAATGAGGTTTCAATGTAGTATTTAGTGCTTTTTAACTGCCTAAATTACTGTAAAGAAAGTTGTAATTTTGAGTTGTATCAGGAGATTTTATTGTTACTATTTTTCAGGGAGTATACTTGGTTAAGGTTGGGGGAACTATATGTGTGTTGGGATACATCTTTGGAACAAATGTTATCTATGACATTTTTAAAGGGAATTTTTTTTTTTGGTAGATCAAAATCTCAAAGACCAAACCAACCAACAAGGTGATGGTACTCAGCTTCCTATAACTATGATGCCACAACAAATGAATGTAATGCAACATCAAATGAATGCACAACACCAAACTATGAATATCTTCCCATATCCAGTGGGTGTTCATGCCCCCTTGATGAACATCCAACGTAATCCATTTAACATTCATCCTCAGCTACCTATGCATCTCCATGCAGGAGTGCCTCTCATGCAGGTAGCTGCTCCTTCCAATGTGTCTCAGGGATTACCACCACCACCACCCCCTCCCCCACCATCCCAACAAGTCAACTGCATTGCTTCACAGCCAGATGGAAAGCAATCACAGGTATGTTTTTTTAAAAACTAAGATTTAATCAGCAAAGTCAGATGTCAAAAGAAAAACTTCTTGACATACCAAAAAACAAAAATGTTTTGACTCATCCCAACCATTCTCTTCTTGCTATATTTGATATAAAAATGAATTGATAAACTCTGAAATTTAAATCTGTTATCCCAAATATATATGTTTATATACATATACATATATACACACACATATATATATATATACATACATAAAATTTCTTTCAACAGTCACACAGATTTCTTATAATTACATTTTAAAATAATAATTGTTTTGATAAAAAATTGTAATCAACTTGAAGTCTAAATTCCTTATATTTTATCCTAATGTCTTCACATTATGGGGAAACATTTGGTGGTGAAATAATGTGAGGAAGCTTATGTTGTCTTGTTCAGACAAACTAGGCAAATATGTTCATTATCCATTAATGTCTGTCTTTCATGGTGACCTGAAAACAAGGGAGTAGGTTAAAAGAAATTTGCAATTAGTGTCCTTTGTAAAGGTTTGCATGAATAGTAGTAAGTACTCTTTTGTTATTCTCATGCAGCACCTTCTGTAGAAGTCTACAGAATGAAGTAGTTCATACTATATTATAATATAAAAACTCAATTTTATGTCTGCATTCTAAAAATTTTAGAATCTGGGCAATAATTCAGCATAGTTTAGTGGAAAGGACAGAGGACTTCGTTTCAAAATATATTGGATTTTTTTTTTAATCTTCATTACTACCGAATTCATTTGACCTTGTTGCCTCATTTCCATCATCATTGAAAAAAGGCATTTTCACTCAGAGATGGGATGAGTTAATTTTCTTAAAAGGTCTTTGCATAAAAGATATTTTTCTTTATACTCATCAAGGTGTCTTAGTATTTATCACAATATAATAATGAAAATGTATCTTTAAAATAATTTTGGATATTTTAAACTTAAATGGTTATTGTGAACTAGTTTCAGAAGGTTACCCTACTCAGATGAGGTTCCAAAATTAAATGTATATTACACTGTGTATATATGTATAACTTAAGAAATTGTAAAGTGTTAAATACCTGAAAAATAATTCATTATCTGCTGTTAACTCCTTAAACAGGGTATTCCTAGTGCTTCTCATGTAGGTAATAACATGAGTACACCAGTTCTGCCTACTTCAACAGCAACTCCTGGAAATATGGGGCCATTTCAGGGACCAAGTTCTGGTAATGCTTCATCATCAAGTCACAGCAAAGCTCCTAATGCTGCTGTAAAATTGGCAGAAAGCAAAGTAAGTGTTACAGTGGAAGCCAGCGCAGATAGCTCGAAGACAGACAAGGCAAGTTCAAAGTTGAGAATAATACGTACTTAAAAAAAGTTAAACAATGTCAACTGCCTATTCTGAACCTCCAAAGTTATTTTGTACATGGTAGTTATTTTAGTGTTTAATAAAAATGAGCAAGTATTAATGCTTTTAGATCCTTTAGAAACACTGTATTTGTTAAAACTAACTTTAAATATTGCAAGTTTGCAATGTTTTGAGACATTTTAAAAATTGTGATTTTTGGTAGAATATAATTGAACTAGTAATTGTTCTTCTCTTATTAGAAATTGCAGATTCAAGAAAAAGCAGCACAGGAGGTAAAATTGGCTATTAAACCATTTTACCAAAATAAAGATATTACTAAGGAAGAATATAAAGAGATTGTGCGGAAGGCAGTAGATAAAGTAAGTTATACCATTGTTGTAGTTCTGTGTGATAAAAGATTGAACCATGTTTAGTTTAATAAATATATTTAAGCAAGTATTAAAATCTACCTAATCCTTTTTGTAGCTAAAGTATAGGGCATTATTATTAAATCAAGTGTAATATTTTAGAGGCATTTGTTTTTCATGAAATCTTTCATTTTTCATTCAGTAAGCTTAGTTGGCTCTAGGTATTCAGGTCAAAGGGGAGAGTGTTATTGCCTTTTACAAATAAAAATTTTTTTCCCCTCCTCATTCCTGTTGTAGGTTTGTCATAGTAAGAGTGGAGAAGTGAATTCTGCTAAAGTGGCAAACCTGGTTAAAGCCTATGTAGACAAATACAAACATTCGCGGAAGGGGAGCCAAAAGAAAAACCCAGAAGAACCTGCTTCAACTGAAAAAAAAATAGGGTGAAATAGGAAGCATTAAGAACACTATCAAGATTATCTGCAAAGTGCAATTTCAACATGTACCATTAACTGAAAATTATACACAACTGTGATTGAAATTTGGTTTTGATAAAAAAAAAAGTTTTTTCAATGCAGGACATAATGATTCTAAATGAATAGAGCTCTGCACCACAACTTCTTTATCTCTTTTTTTAAAATCAAATTGAAAGGAAGGTGAAAGGTTTGAAGGTGAATGTTCTTATAATTAGGAAGGTACTATAATGTGGATACTGGAAGATGTACAGCATTTTGACTTGAAGACTGGAGTGCATAAATTAGAAACAAATACATTGGTTTTAGAAGAGATATGTACATGTAGAGTAGAAGCCTAAATATATTAAGGTAGGATTTTCTTCCTTATGTCTATTCCCCTTTAATTGTGATAAAAATTAAAATAATGTATTGCCATTGATAATATTTCTAATATTAATGAGACAGACTGGTTGCTGGATTCATTGTATGTTTGTTTATATGTGTGTAGGCACACATATACATATATACAAATATTTTAAAAGCACATGACTGTCAAAACGGAGAAAATGTTTAAGTAGAAAAATCATAGACAACAATACTATTCAACTCCACAACTTTTGGGATACGATTCAACACCAAATAAAGATTTTACTCCTTGTTTTTATTTTGTACTCTTCCCCTATACCCATCAGTTTTGGGTTACCAGTATGAAATAAGCATAACTATTTTGTGATGGCTACAATTTTAGCAGGCCATAGTCTCTGGCTAATCTTGGAAGAACAGTCCAGAGAACACTTCAGAAGCTATTTATATCCTTTATTGGCCAGAGGCAGCAGATTGTGCCACCTGAGACCTATAGTTTTGTGTAGGACTTTTCATTGACCTTTACTTGGAAATTGGATATATTGTAAATTTACTTTTTGATATCTTGGCTTAATAGGTCAAGAAATGGTTATTGTGGAATTTCAGATTGTTTCATAATGAGTGAATTCCTAGGCATGAAAATTTGTTTTGTGATAAGAGGAAATTAATGCAGTTTTAATTTAGAGTTTTGGGAGCCTTGGGTCTTAGAAAATGCTAGAAAATTGATTAGAAAGGATGATACTGGTATGGTGCAAAATCTCCCTCCACTTCTAGCCATGAACAGCTTTGGCTAGAAATGAAATGATACAAATGGTTAGACAAATAAGTCTAATGAGTCAAATAAGACCCTTTTGCTAAATTCTTCAGTTTGAGTAATACTGTTTATTACTATGCTGTCTTAGAGTAGCTTTTCCATTTCTTCAATTTCAAATGCACATTAGAGCCTGGTCCTGGTTTTTAGACAGAGGTATCTGAAATGTAGGACCTCATTAGTGCTGTCACCCTTATCAGATTTTAATAGGAAAATCCTGAGGCATTGAAAAATAATGATCTTTGCTTTTTTTTTTTTTTGGATAACCGTCATTCTTATTTTTTTTTTGTTGTTGTTGTTTAAAAGTTCATTACAGCTGAAGTGTAATTGGATGTGGAATTCCATATTGATTTTTTTTCTTCCTAAAGCACACTCAGCCATGTCTTAAGATTCCCATTGTGCCCTCTTTCTTCCCCAATTCAGTTTTTCACTTGTGGCAGCAGTTGTGTGAACTTTCAATCTATTTTGAACTAAAACTGGTTAGCACTTTGAAAAAAATTGTAGCAAATTGCTATGCCTATGCTGATTAATCACACGCTGTGCGTATTTTCCTGCATTTTCCTTCAAGGAGTTTTTGGAGTTGTTTAATATAACATTTTATCTCTCTCTTGCTTTATATTTTTGAATCTCATTGCCAGATGACTTAAGACAAACTTGTAAAAGGACTTAACAGAAGGGCAGGTATGATAAAGATATAAAATCTTAGGTTTAGGGTAGAAGAAGGTTTTGGTTTGTTTGATTATTTGTTTTGGGTACCCTACTGGAAGTAATAAGGGTAGCTGCCATCTCTAGTTGGGACATTGGCACTCTGCTGTATCTGTAATTCCTAATTAAGAATGTCTTCTAGATTAGAAAGCATCGAGTAAGCTTTTTCTTGTTTTCTTGGAAATATTTAAGAATTTATCAGAAAATGCATGATGTATATTTTTAACAAAATATATTGCCTTATATGCTCTTTATTTTCCCAGAAATTTAAATTTACTTTGTATATTCCTCATTTGCATTCCCCATCACCATCACTAGTTCCTGATTACTTTTGGTATTAAGACTCTAATTTTATAATTTTGAGTCTAAATACCATAAAGTGTAATAGTGTTTATAAGCAAGTGTTCTGGGCCAAAAAGTTCCCAAGATTTTGAAGAAAATTATTTTTAGAAACTAAAGCTATGGTGACCATTAATTTTTGGAATTATAAAGATTTTGTGTACCTTTCTGCTAATTACTAAGTTGCCCCCTTACACTGTTTGAAATGATCACTGTGCCTGCTGCTTGAATGTCTTGTTAGGAGCACAGTGCCTATCCCAGGTTCTGTGTTAAGCTGTTTGTAGCGTAAGGCTGGAGTGCTGTCTACTAAAACAGTACTATCTTAAACAAATTATGTAGTATATAATATTTTCTAATAAATTCTTTTGACTAAAATAAATGTCGTCTTTATTATTTTGTTATATCTTAGTTTTAGTAAACTCTATCTTTTTCATAGTTTTTCCAAATACCTGAAATAATGTATTTAATGCATTGGGACTGCAATTAAGGTCAAGTTGTACATATAACACCCAGGGTAAAAAAACAAGATTATCATTCTGAGTACATGTGTTTTTCAACTATGGCTTTGATTCTTACTCCTTTACAATTTGGCATAATATACTGGTTGCTTAATTTATAATTATTTAAAATAATGGATGATAGTTTATGGTAATAGTCTTTGGTACACTCTAGAATGTGTCTTTCTAAAATGTTGCACTCAGAACTGAATATAATAATGCCAGTATGTTTGAGAGAGAGTCCTCATTAGAAACACTTGATTGGGGCACATTAGTATCTCAGTGGAGAACATTAGCTTTTTTTGGTTGCAGTTCATGTCTTCATTTCATACTCTCAGCTCATTGAGCTGTCAATCCACAAAAACCTCCAGCTTTTGTTAACTATTATTTAGCTTTACTCTTTTCATCTTAGATTTTCATAGCTGATTTTTGTGAACACAAGACTATAACTTTCTATTTCTCCCTATTTAAATATAGTTCATTATTGTCCTGTCATGATTTTTTTTTTAATCTATCCATTTTTTTTGTGTATTAACTATCCCTTCCAGCACATCTGACAAATTTTACCTTAAACAGGTTTAATCACTTCATTGTTTAAAATGTTGAACTGAATAGAACCAGGTATGGAATCTTAGGATATTCCATTAGTGAATTCAAGTTCACATCTACCAGTTCTGAATCTATATAATTCACATCTTTATAAGGCAATCAAGAAGCATTCATTCAGTGCTTATGTACTAGCAATATGCCATTCTAAAAATTGAGATAGAAAAGAGACAAACCCTCAAGAAACTTAGATGGATTGTACTAGGAGTGCTCATCACATTCACAAAATGAGTAAAACATAATTTTAGGGGGGTAGGGGAAGTAATAACTTGATAAAAACTGAATAAACTGTGAAGGGAGCTAAGATTTCTAAGAGACAGATGGACATTTTAATTCAATGGATGAGGGACTGCTGTACAGAGGCATGGGAATAAAAGGTAGCATGTTGTACATGGAGAACAAAAAGACCAGTTTGGCTGGAATCTTTAGTATGTAAAAGGGAAGTGATGTACATAACAGATGGTAGAAAGCTTTAAATTCCTAACAAAGAAGAATGTGCTTTAATTTTTTACTACAATGGGGAGCCATTCAAGTTTCTTGATCACAAGAGTAATATTTGTGCTTTAGGGTTTGGCAACTGCAGAGAATGGATTGGAGAGGTGAGACCAGTTAGAAGACTTTTGTAGTAGTCCATTCAGGAGATAAATGAGTATCAAATGTTCAAGGCTCAGGAAAAAAAATTCTGGGTTCACCATGTGTGCTTCTCTTGCTCTTTGGGTGATTCAGCTCTTTAATTTTTCAGAGGTTCATGTGCTGCTACCTTCAGACATTCCTTTACAAAAAACAAGATTAGTCTGATAATGTCTATTTTTACTGAAGTCACATTGTTAAGAACTTCATTCTGTTGTGTTTTTTTCTTGAAATACTCCTTCCATTTCTTCTCCGAGTGTTTCAGTCTTAGTCATTTTTCATTCCTGTCCAATTCTTTGTGACTCCTTTTGGTGTTTTCTTAGGAAAAATACTGGAGGGGCTTGCCATTTTTTTTTTCCTACTGATTTTATAGATGAACAAACTGAGACTTGCCCAGGGTCACACAGCCAGTAAATATATGAGGGTGAATTTGAACTCACATCTTTTTGACTTCATGCCCAGCAATGTCCATGGTGCCATTTAGCCACCCTATTTAAACATAGAAAATCATAAAGGTGTTGTGTGATATTGATGCAAATGCATAGATTTCTGTAAGACTTTCCTTGCTCTTCATCCTTTTTATAATTGAGATTCTTAATTCTTTGTGTACTGTTTAATAGTTTTCATGGCCCTCATTGTAAAAAAGTCTTATTTCCTAGACCAGTAACTAAGGCTTCTTGTCTTTTCTCAAAATAACATCAGATCAGATGCTTTTAAAGATTCATTCATTCTATATGCTAATCTAATCTTATCCAATAAGCATCCTACCAGGGCTCTAGTGGACTTCCTTCAAGGAATTCATATTTTACATGGGACATACAGGATACTGAGGAATATATATCTGTCATCAGATAAGTAGATACTTGATAATTTGAGGGGAGAGAATTATCATCTAGGACATTCAAAAAAAGACTTTGTAGGAAAGGACACATAAGCTAGAGCTTGAGGGAAAAAAAAATTCTAAGAGATGAGAGATAAGGAAGCTTTAGGGCACTGTGTAGGTTATAGCCAGTTAGAATGTAGGATTTTTGAAGGGGAACAGTTTGCAGTAAACCTGGAAAGGTATTTGAAGTCAGATTATAAAAGATTGTAAATGCCCAAGTGAGAACTTGAAGGAATTTACTGACATGAAGTACAACTATTGACAGCTTCTTTATTCTCCATCCCTCACTTATTTCATCTATCTGTCTTAGCTACTTGTCTTCTAGCATCTTTTGTGACTAGACTCCTTGAGAAGAGCACACAAGCTACATCTATTTTCTTTATTCCTATTCCCTTCTTTACTCTTAGCAATCTGTACCATAATCTGCATAAGTTTAATTTAAGTCAAACTGCCCTTTCTCTCCAGTTTACCAGAATAAATCTACTAGTCTTTCTCAGTTCTCATCTTTAATGACCTCTTCTGACATTCTCATTCATTCTGTTCTTGATGATCTTTATTTCCCTAGGTTTTTCTACTATCTTTTTAAAAAATTATTTAAGGCAATGGGGTTAAATGACTTGCCCAAGGTCACACAACTAGACAATTATTATTAAGTGTCTGAAGCCAGATTTGAACTTTTTCTACTATCTCTTGAGACTGTTTCTCAGCTTCCTTTACTGGATGGACTTCATTCAAGTCATGTTCCCAATCATGGGTATCCAAAGCCATGGGTTTTGTCTGATGTTCTCTTTCTTTCTATATTATTTCACTTGATCTCATTAGCTCCCTAGGATTCAATGATTATCTCTGTGCAGATGATTCTCATATCTACTTATCTAGTTCTAGTTGTCTCCAAATGGCTTGTTGGACATTTTGAAATGAATGAAATGGGCATTTTAAATATCCAACACTGAGCTCATCTTTCTTCCTAAATTCTTGCTTTCTACCTTCTCTATTACTGTTGAAGACATCACCATTCTCTCACTTATCCAAGCTCATAACCTTTCTCTCTCACCTCTCTATCTAATCAGTTGCCATTTCCTTGGTTAAGATCATCATTATTTTAAACCTGGACAATTGAAATCATCTTTTGATTGGTCTCCATGACTCTTTCCTTCCAGTCTATCCTCCATTCAGCTGCCAAGTTGTTATTCCTAAATCAACCATGGCCCTCTTCATAGATAGTCCAGTGATTCTCATTACCTTCAAGTTCAAATATAAAATTCTTTATTTAACTTTAAAGATCCTTTTAACTTGACCCTTTTCTACATTTCTCTTCTTCTTATGCCTTATTTCTTTCCATGTACTTTAAGGTATAGTGATGCTATTCTCCTTACTGTTCTTTACTCATGATTATCCATGTTTTCCCAACCTCTCCTGCCAGGAATCCTTTCCTTCCTCATCCATACCTCCTAATTTTTTCCCCAAGAAATCTTTCCCAATCCCTTTCATTCTTGAGCCTGCATTTATCCTGCATTATATATCTTATAACAAATTTGTTATAAAAACAGTTGTTTTCATCCTTTCTCCTGTTAGACTGTTAGGCTTCTTGAAAATGGAGGTTGCCTTTTGCCCTTTTTATCAACATTTAGCAGAACTGGCTCAGTGTTTCTTGATTTAAGAATGGAGAGAAGTTGACAACTGGGAGATGGTGGAGGTGGCATGGACAAAGCTTAGTGACTGACTTTTTAAAAGGGAGATTTGAGAAAGGAAAGAGGATGCTCTGTGGCTTCAATGATTTATGATGAGAAGAATAGTATTCACCCAAGTAGAGAAGAGTTAGCAGAATGGGTGGGTTATGGAACAAAAAAAAAATGAGTCCCATTTTGGATCTTTGAGGTTTTAGATATCTCAGCTATATGCAAGTGGAGATGTTTTTCAATCACTTGATAATGTGAGATTGGAGCTCAATAAAAATTAGGGATGAATAAACAGATTTGGGAGTTCTATAGAGCTGAGGAAGCAGCTTGTTGGATCAACGGATAGAACAGAGTCAGAGAGGTTAAATGTAAATCCAGTTTCAAATACTTTATGGCTCTGTGACAAGTAGCAAGTCTCTTGAGCTCTGAACCTCAATGCCTTCATTTGTAAAATAGGGATAGTAGGAATACTAGAGTGGTTGTAGGATAAAATGAAATATTAGTAAAAACATTCTGTCAGTGCTAAAATAATGTGTAAAAGTTATTTATTGTTTCTAAGAACTGATAACATTACTTTTTTTGGGGGGGTTTTGCTAGGCAGTGGGGTTAAGTGACTTGTCCAAGGTCACACAGCTAGGTAATTATTAAGTATCTGAGGCTGGATTTGAACTCAGGTCCTCCTGACTCCAGGGCCAGTGCTCTATCCATTGCACCACCTAGCCTCTCCAAGAACTGATAACATTAATAAAAGAGATGAGAAAGGACCCCTTCTTAAGGAGACAAGATACACATAATTTTCCTTCAGAGGGAGTTAGTAATGAGCAGTATTCCTTGCTGAAGAGAATAATAAGTGAGAAAATGCCAGAAAAGATTGAGCAATTAAGTTGGTAACCTTGCTAAAAGCCATTTCAGTCGAGTAGTGGGGTCAGAATCTAGACTTAACATTAGCTTGCCCAGATTATTTGTAAATGACAGAATAGTAGTCTCTCTTGGTAGAGAAAGTTTCTCATTGATGAAAATTTAGTATGGATGAAATTGCAAATTCAGTCAGAAGTAAAATATTACTAATAGTAGTACCTACAACTGTAGTTCGTGTGATAATTACAGAAGGCGAAGAATGAATATAAAATTCAAGAGTTTTCAAGTATTATAGTAGCCCTCTAGCCAAACCCAACTGAAAAGAAATTCCTACAATTGGATTGAACATCCAATGTGTCCTAGAAAACCTCTAGTTGGGGTAAATGTTTTGAAGCAGTCCATTGCTCTAATTGTTAGGGAATTGTATCTTCCACTGATTAATCCTAATTCTGCTCCTATGGCCATAAAGAACAAGACTTTCCATGTTAAGAAATCATAGATTTATAATTGGGATATCCTTCAGATGGAAAGCTAATCTAATGTGCCCTCCCTTCACATCACTTTTCCAGATGAGGAAAAAAACAAAAAAGTTAGGCTCATTGAGGAACATGCCTTGACTGGTTTCACAAACTGACATTCCACACAAGTGGGATATGAACCCAGGCCCTCTACTTTTAAATCCAAAGTTCTTTCTTCAAAATATCATAAAATTGGGAAATGAGAAACTGTCTCCCTTCCCCTCCCAATAAATCCTAGCAAATTTTGTTCATTTGGTTGCTTTCAGATAATCTGATGCCCTCAGTTTCCTATTCTGTTGCATATAGTACTCTTAATCATTAGTTCAGGTTTGAAATTTTTTCCTCACTTACATATCCAGTTCCTTGCCAGGTATTGTTTCTTCTGCAGTATCTTTAATCCTCACTTGTATTTGCAGTGCCTCCCTAGATTTAGATTTGTGAAGGAATTCAGAAGTCATCTCATGCAACCTGAAATTAAATTATGAATCCTGTCTAAAACATCCTCTGTATGTAGTCATCTACTAAGGACAAAAACCTCCTTTGATCAGAAACTCAACTGAGGCCACTCTGCTTGTTATGAATTTTTTTCTCATATTTGAATTATCTGTATCATCATCTTACATATGAAATCATCTACGGCTAAAACAAGTGTGATCACTCTCCCACTCTGGCCTCATTACCTTCCATTTATATTTTCCACTCACTATTGCATCCTGTGTTCCAAACCAGTTGGACTAGCTGCTCCCTCATATCATTCTATCCTTTCTAACTCCTAAAATTCCTGGCTTCCTTCAGAACTCAGATGCCACCTCCTACATGAGTCTTTTCCCCTGGTTTACCTTTTATTCTCTCAGTAGGGAATAAACTCTGAGGGCAGACTCTGGTTTCTTTGTATTCCTAGGACTTTGCCTGAACATAGATAATCGGTTAATACTTTACTTATTTATTCCTTCCATAAAGTTTTCTTCAACCTACCCACCAAGTATCTTGTATCTTTCTGTTGAACTTACCATAAGCATTACTATTCCCCAACTTAAAGTGGATATTAGCTTTCTACTTCATCGAAAAGATTGAGGCCATGAGAAATGAGTTTATTTTATGCTTTATTCTTCTTGACCTCATCTCATCACCTGTTCCAATGATATCCCCTTCTCATGGATCAAGCAAAGGAGTTTTATTTGTAGATGACACTTTGTAGCTACATCTTTCTTCTGTAGTTGTCATTTAGTAACTTCTTTAGAACTACATATATTTGTTACCCTATGCATGTCCTTAGTGTTACCAACTTGTACGTTACTCCATCTTTAATGAATATAGTGCCAGTCTCAAAATATATCCGGTTCCCCCTTCACTCCCTCTTTTCTCAGAGGGTCTCATTTCTTTACAAAGAGAATTGTTACTCTATACAGTGAACTCCTTCATCTCTCCTACATATCATCTCAGAGCCTTACCTCTCTCCTCCTTTGCTCCAGTTTTTTTGTTAATTTTTAAAGAAATTTATTTTCAGTTCTGGGATAAAAAGAGGATTTCTCTAACAGTACAGTAAAGATGTTTGCTCATGTAACTGCAAATCTACCATGTACCACTTGCTACTTCCTCCAAATATACAGCACAGATAATCTTTCTCTGGATGCAGGTAATATCTCTCTTCAGGTCATTTAGTTTTAATTTGTGCATTATAGTTAAAATGACTTAGCTGTTCAAAATTGTTCTTAAACCACTATTGCTGTTACTGTAAGTAAATGTTCTCTTGGTTCTGTTCATTTCACTCTTCATCCTTCACTCTTCATGAAAGTCTTCATCATTTCTTACAATACAATTATTCCATCACAATCATATATACCATATCTTGTTCAGCCATTTCCCAGTTGATGGGGATCTCAGCAATTTCCAGGTTTTTGCCACCACAAAGAGAGCTACTAAAAACATTACATTCACATTCAAAGCTGTAATTAATATTTGTGAATTTGCTTTGAGGAAAAGGTGGGCTTTCTCCTAAAGAGCGCAGTAATTTGCTCCTTGTCTTCTTTTTCTTTTCACTATGTATAAAGCCTCATTCTCTCATACCTGTGAACATAATTAGAACTCCATCTTTTAAAAACTAAACAAAAAAAAATTGATAGTACGCATTGTATTAATCCTTTCCCTTTGATACCCAGAAGTTACCTATGCTTGTGCCCTCCACTTAACTATATTCTCACTGTCTTCCATTCCTATTAATTTCACAAAAGTATTATTTCATCAAAAGGGGAACAAAAAAAGTATTTCACTGTGCTTTAACTTAATTTTTTTATGTCTTTTTGTATATGTCTCCTTTGGGTTTTGTAAAACTGCTCTTTATTCTCCTCTCCGGTTCTGAATTCAGTTGTCTTTATTGAATCACTCATTTTATATTCCCAAAGTTCTTGTGCCTTTACAATCTTTTTCTTACAACTCCCTCATCTTTCCTAAATTCTAACCTCACATTTCCAACTACTTTCTGGACATCTATTTCAGTCTCAGGACACCTCAAAGATAGTCCTCACCTGAATTCATCTTTACCTAGCTCTACCTGTGTTTAATTTTACAAACTTATTTATTTCAATCAATAACAGTTAATTTGTTGAGTCTCATACTAAAACTTCAGTTATATTAAATTATACTAAGATATATACTTTTATCTCATCCAATTAATTGCCCAATTAACTCTACATATAGTCCCTTCTATCCATTCACCTATCAAGTTAGTTTGGGCTCTCGCCACTTCTTACCTAGTTTCCTTATTGAAGTCTCTTTCTTCACCAATCTAGTTCTTCCTAAGGCTCAGAAAATTTCGGCAAAATTTGTTGTGGGCAGTGATTATGTTATAACTGGTCTTTGCATTCCCAGCATGTTGCTGTATATAATATTTGTTGAATTACTTTCCCTACACACACACACACACACACACACACACACACACATACACACACACACACACATACATATACTGGACTACTTGTCTCCTAAGCATGCCATGGATTAAGTGGCATCAGGATGAGACCTTAGAAGACAGTTTTCAGTTAATTTTCTAGAGAAGAAAACTGCTCAAGACATCAAAATTGGTATTAAGAATGAGAATCTTATGATTTGGGATCTCTTTAGAATAGTATTAGTGGGTTTTGCGTTTTCAGTGCCTTTGTTGATAGCATTCTCTGCTTAAAATATCCTCTTTCAAGACTCAAATCAAATCAAATGCCATCTTTCCCCCCACTTCCTTTGTATTTTTGCTTTGTTTTATATAAGGGTAGGACTGGATGTGGATCACTTTCTATTTCTAAATTTGTGATCAGTTATTGTAAAGCACTTAATACAGTGTTTGATCTATAAATGCTTATTCTAACCCTTCCCTCCTCCATTAGTTAGATTTGGTGAACTGACTATAAGGAATCTTCTTTTAAGGTGGAGGAAACAAAAACTTGACTATTTGTTGGGAATAGTTTTGTGTAAAATATTTCTGTAAAAATATTAATAAATATATTCTTGCTACAAGTTTTCTTTGATAATTTTTATTGTACATATTTTGATTATGAGTAAGCAAAAACTTGATCAACTTGTTCTTTGCATTTGGCTTGAGTTGTGTATCTTATTTATATTGTTCAAAATGTTCTCTTCTTTTCATATTAATGGGTAAATGCTTTTTGTGACTGATTTCATTGTTTCATACAAGGCATCTCTAAAGCCTATATTATTTGCTCTAAGTCACAGTTACAGCATACCTTTATTCCAATCCTTTGCCAGCAAAAATGGTAAGTGCTACGACTATCGCATGGATCTTTGGTATAAGTCTGACAGAATGGCAGGTAGTGAAGTAGTAGAACAGCCAAGTTCTACCTAAGAACTTTTCCCCCCAAATCTAGAAAAGACACCAGACTGAGTCATGATTGGTAAACCCAAGAAAAAAAATCTTTGAGTGATTTTTTTTTCAGCCCAGGTCTGCAGACACTGGAGATGGACTTTTGCCAATAGCTGGCTGTATGAAGGCATCATCAGGCAAGGAGGAGATCCAGCATATCTTCTGAGCTGCAGGACCGTGTGCTGACAGGAGTTGTATTGTGCACTCCCCATGGTGTTCTGGATCACACCACCTGTGACTCGGGGTGGCATTCCAGGGGCCACAGTGGTCATGGAGCCTAGGCTCTTTTACAAGGAGAAAGTTCAGGGGGCAGTTAAGTGACCCAGTTGATAGAGCACCAGCCCTGGAGTCAGGAGGACCTGACTTCATATGTGGCCTCAGACACTTAATAATTACCTAGCTGTGTGGCCTTGGGCAAGCCACTTAATCCATTGCCTTAAATAAAATTTAAAAAAAAAGGAGTAAGTTCATTTGCAGGCAGAGAACTGCCAGGGTGGGGGTGGGGTGCCCAATTCCAATTTCTAGCTCAGTCTAAAGCAGGAATGTTTTCCATCTGATAGCAATCTACTGAAACTCTAGCTGGGGCAAACTTTGTTGTCAGACTCCTACCTAGTTCAAGACCCACTTTGGGAGTACCTAAAGCTTGCAAGTCCCTACCTGAACTGCTGCTGAGAACTTGGAATAAGACAACATAAGCCAATGTGACCATTCCAGACATTCTATCCCAAAATGGGTAGAACTTGCCCCTGACAAATCTAAAGAAAACATAGACTGGAAGAATATCAGTAAACCAAAAAAAACAAAAAACAAAAAACAAAACCCCTCCATAAAAAGCTGTTATTGTGAGATTTGAGACACAAATACAGAAGAGAATCACTCCAAAGTGATCTATCTAATATTCAAAGAAACACCCAGCTTGGGCATAAGTTTAGCTTCCTAGCTGAGATAAAACAACCATTTAAAAAATTAAATTTAAAAAGTTAAAATTATTTTTCAATTAAAAATTTGGGAAATATACAGAAAAACAGAACTAACAAGCTTGTGATAAGAGCTTTAAAAATCAAATTAGTCAAATTTATGATTACAATTTAACAGAAACTACAGAGCTTGGAATATAAATTCAAATATAAAAGCAAGCAAGAATAATCTATCCATTAAAACATATATAATCCTATGTGGGGTAAAATGGAGTTGCACACATTTGAATTCACTTCGCACACACACACACACACACACACAAACACACACAGTGCAAATTCAAATACATGAGACCACTTCAGAGGATTATTCACATTCACATTAATTGGGACTTATAGAGGGTCACAGAGTAACTATCATTAGTTACTTGGGGGAACAGTTATGTTTTGATAGAATAGGTTACAATAAGAAGGAAATGGGAGTAATTATCAGAGTATGAAGTTAGACATCTAAAAAACAAGGAGAGGAATGGGTTACATTCATCTGAACTGGCCAAAAAGAAAAGAAAAGCAGTAATGGGGTACATTTCACTCTGTGAGGATAAGTAGAAAGGGTATAAGGGAGGACAAATTGAGAAGAGTGAAAACAAACTTAAGAACTAAGCTATCCTTTCCATCTGCATTAAATTCTAGTGCTTTCCCTCATTTCCTATTGTTTCTTGCAAATAGTTTACATATATTTACTTATTTCCTCCATTAGATTGTTCACTCCTTGAGGGCAGGGATCATCTTTTGCCCATATTGTTATCACCAGTACTTGATGTTCATTGACTGACCATATGAATATGATAGAATACTACTGTGCTCTAAGAAATGATAAAAGAAGTGGTTTCAGAGAAACCTGGGAAGACTTGTTTGAACTGAAGCAGAGTGAAGTGAATGAAACCAGGTGACTAGTTTATACAGTGACAATGGTATTGTAAATATAATCAACTTTGAAAGACTAAGGAATTCTGATCTACACAGAATGACCATGATTCCAGAGGAATAATGATGAAACATGCTACTTAACCTCCTGATAATGTCCAGAACTCAGGGTATGAATTTTTTTCAGATATGGCCAGTGTGGGAATCTGTTTCACAAGACTTTCTGTTTGTAGATGGCATGGGGAAAGCAGCTGAATATAAGGCCAAGTTGAATGAAAAAATATTCCACATAGTATGAACCTACCAATTTTTTGCATCATTATTCATTGAAACAGTCTTTTCCCATAGCATGGCCAATAGTGAATTTTCCCATCTCCACTAACTTCATGAGTATGAGGTGTAATCTTGGAACTATTTTATTATGCATTTTTCAAATTATGAATAACAGCAATAATGGCTAGCATTTACTTACTGTGGTTCATAAATTGTAACGTTTAACTCATTCGATCCTCACAATAATCCTGTAAGTAGGTACTATTATTCTCATTTTACCAGTGATGAAATAGAAGTTGGATAAGATTGCCCAGGAAAATGATTAAAGGAAGGATTTGAACCCGACGTCTTTTTGGCTCCAAGCCCAACACACTACACCACTGTGACTGTGAAGAGCATATTATCCAGAACAATGAAATCATAGGATTAAGAAATCCAACATTTATAGGTGAAAGAAGTTAAAAGTAGCTTGTCCAGAGTTTCACATCACATTTAATAGTATTAGATCACATCCAATCATAGCCGTCCTCAAAAGATCAATGCTATTGACAGTTTGCATTTATTTCTTCCTTTAAAAAATTAATGTCCTTTCAATTCCTTTAATTCTTTAACATTCAAGGTATCGTTTTCCTACTATCACACTGTTCTATCTTTAAAAATCTGCCGCATGTTTTGAATTCGAGTCTCTTCCCATCCCCAATCCCAGATTCAGATCCCTGCCCTAGCTTCCTACATTGTTTTATTTGAAGCATACATCTAACCTGTAGACACCTCTGCCCACTTCATTGACCCCAATATCTTGATTCTACTTTTAATCTGTATTTCTAGTCTAAGTTAATTCATCCTTATTTTTTTTCCTTGTCTCTAGGAGAAATCCCATTCTCCCCTTCATTTGACTAGAACTTAGCTCATCTCTTTTACATCAATACCCTATTACTGCATTAGTTTTTTTTGGGGGGGGGGGGCGGGAATGGGTAGCATTTTAGAGAGCCTCCAGTACTTAAGTCTTTTTCCAGGGAGACAACTGCAAGTCAGATTTTTAAATTCTTTGGCTGATGATTCCCTTGACATCATCTTCCTTGACTTTTTGATAAACATTTTTACTTAATCTCAGGCAGATCATATGGCATAACTTGTTGCCTTGTGCAGGTTGTTAAGACTCCACATAAAAGCTCTAGTTTGGTCACTATAAGGTTTCTCTGAGGATCTTTTTTTGTGATCTTTACTTTTGACCTCTTAATTCCTATTTCCACTTTTCTTTTATGGTGTAATTTTTACCTTTTTTTTTTCGGTCCAAGAGGCTGATTGGCATTTTCATGCCAGTTGACCAAATGGACATTTGCTTTAGTTTTTGAACTCTTGAGTTTTGAGATCATTGAATCTGTTTTCTGATCCTGCTATTAAAAGTAGCAAACAATGTTTGTCTGTTTTCCTGCCTTCTCTAGAAAGAGAAGTATACAATATTCTGATACTTTTGGTTCTTTGCATATTAGGGGGCATTGCATTTTTGAAACCTAATGGTTTCAGATCTTGCCTCTTAACTGACTCAAATTCCTGTGCCTCTGGCAATTTCTCAGTCTTAAGTAGCTTATCATCAAGATACATTGCTACACTGGGGATCCATATAAAGGGAATCCATATAAAGATTCTATATATCTTCCTCTTAACTTTATTTATCTTCCTTATTTTTGAGAATAGTTATTCCACAGGAACATTTTACATTCCATGAGGGCTTTTTCTCTCTTTTAGTTGTCTTGGCATATTTCTTGCCAAGAACTTATGAAAAAAAATTAGATCATGAATAATTAATCAGAACAGATTTTAAATAAGTTAATATCTACTCATCTGGTCAGGAAAAGTAATAGCTGATTTCTAGTTGGCAATACTGTTTTAATTTATTGTCTTAGAAAAATAAGAAATGTGTTAATTTTTTTAGTTGGTTTTTGTTTTTCTGAAGGCAATGGGGTTAAGTGGCTTGCCCAATGCCACACAGCTAGGTAATTATTAAGTGTCTGAGGCCCAATTTGAACTCAGGTACTTCTGACTCCAGGGCCAGTGCTCTATCCACTGCACCACCTAGCCACCTCCATTAGTTAATTTTTGTTTGTTATTAGAAAGGTTGTTTAGACCAGGGACTGTCCAAAATGTTCTGCCTGTGGTTCACTAAATTCTTTAGTAAAGGAAGCCCAGCTACCTCAGAGCTCTCACTAAAATGGCAATTCAAAATGTATTGTCTATTGTATTGTTTCAGTAAAAACTTTTAAAAAAGGTTGGACAGCCTGAGGTAAAACTTTCATAATTCATTACAACTTATTTACAACACATTCTCCATTTTTTTTTGTTTTTTTTGTTTTTTGCAAGGCAAATGGGGTTAAAGTGGCTTGCCCAAGGCAATTAAGTATCTGAGGCCAAATTTGAACTCAGGTACTTCTGACTCCAGGGCCAATGCTCTACTGCACCACCTAGCCACCCTCATAGTCTCCATTTTAATGTCATTAAAGAATATGCAGTGATATTTAGACTTTGCTGCTATATAAGAAAGATGAGTATTAGGAATCAGTAATTCCCTCTGTAGTAAAAGGAATTTTTCCAAATTAAAGTATTAGACTACTGTTAACCTTCTTCTGCAAAAGCACTTTTATTTCATTATGTATTTC